>NC_082709.1:188399084-188629084 GCF_030144855.1 Hypanus sabinus
GGCTCATTTACAAATGGATTGTACTTGATGTAAATTCAGGGGGAGGTGGAAGAGCCATGGTCTGACCCGTCCTATTTCTGCCCAACGAGAGTCTGTTTAGCAGAGCAGTCATTGGTTTCCCGAGTTGCAGATAACCTTTCCAAGCTGTTTGGTGTTTGAAATGTGGTTCCAGAGACTGGGCCGCAGTACTGGGAGAGGGAGCCCTCCATGGCCACACTAAACTGACCCTTGTCTGTCTGTTCGAAGTGTGGTTCTGTAGATTACTGGGAGAGGGTCCTCTCCATGGCCACACTAAACTGACCCTTGTCTGTCTGTTCGAAGTGTGGTTCTGTAGATTACTGGGAGAGGGAGCCCTCCATGGCCACACTAAACTGACCCTTGACTGTCTGTTCGAAGTGTGGTTCTGTAGATTACTGGGAGAGGGAGCCCTCCATGGCCACACTAAACTGACCCTTGTCTGTCTGTTCGAAGTGTGGTTCTGTAGATTACTGGGAGAGGGTCCTCTCCATGGCCACACTAAACTGACCCTTGTCTGTCTGTTCGAAGTGTGGTTCTGTAGATTACTGGGAGAGGGAGCCCTCCATGGCCACACTAAACTGACCCTTGACTGTCTGTTCGAAGTGTGGTTCTGTAGATTACTGGGAGAGGGAGCCCTCCATGGCCACACTAAACTGACCCTTGTCTGTCTGTTCGAAGTGTGGTTCTGTAGATTACTGGGAGAGGGAGCCCTCCATGGCCACACTAAACTGACCCTTGTCTGTCTGTTCGAAGTGTGGTTCTGTAGATTACTGGGAGAGGGTCCTCTCCATGGCCACACTAAACTGACCCTTGTCTGTCTGTTCGAAGTGTGGTTCTGTAGATTACTGGGAGAGGGTCCTCTCCATGGCCACACTAAACTGACCCTTGTCTGTCTGTTCGAAGTGTGGTTCTGTAGATTAATGGGAGAGGGAGCCCTCCATGGCCACACTAAACTGACCCTTGTCTGTCTGTTCGAAGTGTGGTTCTGTAGATTACTGGGAGAGGGAGCCCTCCATGGCCACACTAAACTGACCCTTGTCTGTCTGTTCGAAGTGTGGTTCTGTAGATTACTGGGAGAGGTTCCTCTCCATGGCCACACTAAACTGACCCTTGTCTGTCTGTTCGAAGTGTGGTTCTGTAGATTACTGGGAGAGGGAGCCCTCCATGGCCACACTAAACTGACCCTTGTCTGTCTGTTCGAAGTGTGGTTCTGTAGATTACTGGGAGAGGTTCCTCTCCATGGCCACACTAAACTGACCCTTGTCTGTCTGTTCGAAGTGTGGTTCTGTAGATTACTGGGAGAGGGTCCTCTCCATGGCCACACTAAACTGACCCTTGACTGTGGGTATGCCCAAAGGATGTGGAGAAAGTTGCAGGGGCCTATGTCGTGGCTCACCCTGAGCAACTGCGTGACAGAGGCCTCTGATCAGCGGGGTTTTCCCAGGGACACGCTCTGAGATGGTCAGCAGGTGCTTCTGGGAGGTCATCAAATCAGTGAAAAGCACCCTTTGGCCTAACTGAACCCTGTTGGTGTGCCAGCACATGGAGATGTCTGAGGGAAAATGCAGCTGACTGGCACATCCCCACCTCCAGGAGACGTGCTGAGGGATGCACTGAGGCCTGGTGGGGAAGGATGCCAGTCCTGGGTTCTTCTGCTACTGGAGATGGAGGGGCTGGGTTGGGTGAAGATGCCCGCCCCAGAGTGCCTCGTGAGTGATAGCATGTGGGAACGCACCAGAACACTACAGGAAGCATTGACCATGCACGTAACAAGTGAAAAGGCTTCACAATTGGAATCGGGTTTAATATCACAAGATTATGTCATCATTATGTCATTGAGTCTGTCCTGTGCATCTCCATCACTGTGTGGTTTGGAGCCGCCACCAAGCAGGATAGAACCAGACTACAGCGCACAGTGAGGACTGCCGAGCGCATCATTGGAGCCTCCCTGCCCTCTATTGTGGACCTGTACTCTTCCAGGTTGAAGAAGAGGGCAGGGAACATCATAAAGGACTCCTTCCATCCTGCGCACGGACTGTTTGAACTGCTTCTGTCTGGTAGGCGCTTCAGATCCCTCCAGACTAAGACTAATAGGCACTGGAGAAGTTTTTTCCCTACTGTGGTCACTCTGCTGAACAGTTAACTGCCGGTTAACTGTCGGCTAACTATTACTTGGATTGCACTACTTGTATGTATAATCTATATTTTCATTTATATTTATCATTATTATTGTTGGAGCAGAGAGACAACATCTGCCGGAAGTAAATTCCTTGTATGTGCACAGGTACTTGGCGTTTAAAGTCTGATTCTGATTCTGATCAAATGTGTTGTTTTGTGGCAACAGTACATAATCTTAAAAAATCTAAATTACAGTAAATATGTGAAGTGTATATATATTGAACAAAATTATGTAAAAAGAGAGGGAAATCTGAAGACGGAAAGGGATAAAACTGTTTTTCAAAGGTTTCAAAGGTACAGTTTAATGTCAGAGAAATGTGTACAATATACATCCTGAAATGCTTTCTCTTTGCAACCATCCTCAAAAACAGAGGAGTGCCCCAAAGAATGAATGACAGTTAGATGTTAGAACCCCAAAGTCCCTCCCAGCTGCTCCCTCCCTGCGTAAGCAACAAATCCCCCCTCCCCCACCAGCAAAAAAAAGCATCGGCACCCACCACCGAGCAAAGACACAGACTTGCAGTTACCCCAAAGACTTCGCACTTCACCCTATATTCCACATATCACAGGTTCTCTCTCTCTCTCTCTCTAATAAGGGAGCAGGAAGTGTCTCCATTTTCCCAGCAAGCGGGGAGACATAACAAACAACTCACAGGTTTATGATGTTAAAAGTCTGTTACATTGCTTTTTTTGAGCTCTCTTCCCAAAAAATCTGGGCCCAGAACTGCAAGTGTTCTGACACACGGGTCTCCTGTTTTGTCACTGATCCTCGATCCACCCGACTCCAGAGCCCCGTGATCCTAGGCTTCCAAATCCGAGGCAGAATTGTAGGCCTGTTATTAAGGATGAGGTTTCAGGGTACTTGGAGACTAATGATAAAATAAGTCAAAGTCAGCATGGTTTCTGTGAAGGGAATCTTACCTGACAAATCTGTTAGAGTTCTTTGAGGAAGTAACAAACAGGATGGCATTTGATGGCATTTTCAGAAGGCATTTGATAAGGCTGCTTAACAAGATAAAATCTCATGGCATTACAGGAAAGATACTGGCATGGATAGAGGAATGGCTGACAGGCAGGAGGCAGTGAGTGGGAATAAAGGGGCTTTTCCTGGTTGGCTGCCAGTGACTAGTGGTGTTCCTCAGAGGTCAGTATTGGGACCGCTACTTTTCACATTGTTTGGCAATGATTTAGATAATGGAATTGAGTTTAGGGATGGTATGAAACTTGGAGGAAAGGTGGGTAGTGGTGAGGAAGCAGGATGTAGACAAGCTGGAGAAATGGGCAAAAAGTGGCAGATGGAATAAATGTTGGGAGATGTATGATAATGCATTTTGGTAAAAGGAACAATAGTGTGGACTAAATGGGGAGAAGGTTCAGACATCAGAGGTGCAGAGGGACTTTGGAGTCCTTCTGCAAGACTCCCAGAAGGTTAATTTACAGGTTGTCTGTGGTAAAGAAGGCAAATGCAATGTTGGCATTTATTTCAAAGGGAATAGAATATAAAAGCAAGGAGATAATGCTGAACCTTTATAAGACACTGGTCAGGCTGCACTTGGAGTCTTGTCAACAGTTTTGGGCTGCATTTCTCAGAAAGTGTGTGTTGTCATTGAAGAGAGTCCAGAGGATGATTCCAGGAATGTAGGGTTTAACACAGGGGTCGGCAACCTTTACCACTGAAAGAGCCATATGGACCCGTTTCCCACAGAAAAGAAAACACTGGGAGCCACAAAACCCGTTTGACATTTAAAATGAAATAACACTGCACACAACGTTTTTTTTTGCCTTTATGCTATGTATAAACAAACTATAATGTGTTGCATTTATGAAATTGATGAACTCCTGCAGAGAAAACGAAATTACATTTCTGCATGCACCAAAAACATTTTGAACTCCGAAAAAAAGACGTTGGGTTGAAGGTTACTCCATAGTTAGCCTACCTTGGATCGAAGAATTAAAAGAAAGCGCGCACTGGCAGGTGTCAGGCATTGGCAGTGGTGATGTATATTAATAGCGATAAAAAACACGTAGCGGTGTAGCGCTACATGCAGCGCTAAAATAAAGACACTGCAGTCAAAGGTAACTTTATTCGAACTAAACAGCCTTGCTTTAAAGCCTCCCTCAACCCGTCCCCGTGGGCGCGGATGCTCCAAAAGACACGTACTCACAAACCCCCGTAGGCTATCACTCTTAGCCGGAACGGTGGCTAATTGTGAGCCGGTTCGGATGTGCCAGGAAATGGGGTCGCCACAACGTTTTATTTAGATTGTACAAGATCACCATGATCTTCAAATTTCGAATTACATTTCAAAAACTAACAAACTAACATAAAATACATTTTAATTAAATACTCATCATTTATTTTCCAAAGCCACGGGGAGCCGCGGCACAGAGATGAAAGAATCGCATGCGGCTCCGGAGCCACGGGTTGCCGACCCCTGGTTTAACATGTGAGGAGCGTTTGGCAGCTTTGGGCCTGTACTCACTGGAATTTAGAATAATGCAGGAGTGATCTCATTGAAACCTACCGAATTTTGAAAGGACTAGATAGGGTGGATGTGGAGAGGATGTTTCCTATAGTGTGGGTATCCAGAACTAGAGGGCACAAAATTGAGAGGCAACCCTTTAGAACAGAGGTAAGGAGGAATTTTTTCAGCCAGGAAGTTGTAAGTCTGTGGAATGTTCTGCCACAGACTGCGGTGGAGGCCAAGTTGGTGTGTATATTTAAGGTGGAAGTTGCTCATTTCCTGATCAGTCAGGGCATCAAAAGATATGGCGAGAAGGCAGGTGTATGGGGTTGAGTGGGATCCGGGATTAGAATGGGGAGCAGACTCAATGGGCTGAATTGCCTAATTCTGCTCCCAGGTATCATGTTTGAAAGTAATTCCTGGTGTGCTTTAAAAAAAGATGATGGATGCTGCCTTTCTGAGGTATCATCTTTTGAAAGCATCCTGGATGTTCATGATGGAACTGGCTAAGTTTCCAACTTTCAGCAGTTTTCTCTGATCCTGTGCAGAGCCCCTCCGTACCAGACAGTGATGCAACCAGTTAGAATGCTCTCCACAGTACATCTGTGAGTGTTATTTGTGACATACCAAGTCTTGTAAATAATTCATGCTTGTAAATATTTTTATAATTACGAATGAAGTTTATTTTGTTTTGTCCTGGACTGTGTAAAGCTGTTGGTAGAGGGGCATGTCTGTGGCCACTCTAAATTGACCCCTTGTCTTTGTGGTTGCTCCCCAGGTGACATGAGCTTGCGCCACTTTAAACCAGATATGCGCGTGACGTGCCTTCGCTTCTCTCCAACAGGTAAGGATGGTTATGTATTAAGTGGAGCAAAAACACCAATGCAATAATTTTATTAATTGCTGAGGATTTATAAGGCAATGCTGTTTTGGGCCCCTTATGTAAGAAAAGATGTGCTGGCATTGGAGAGAGCCCAGAGAAGGTTTGCAAGGATAATTCTGGAATGAAAAAGTTAATATATGAGGAATGTTTGGCTCTGGGCCTATACTTACTGGAGTTCAGAAGAATGAGGGGCATTTCATTGAAACCTGTTGAATATTGAAAGGCCTAGATAGAGTGGATGTGAAGAGGATGTTTCCTACAGTGCAACAGTTGAGGACCAGAGGGCACAGCTTCAGAATAGACGATCATCTGTTTAGAACAGAGATGAGAAAGAGAGAAGATCTGCACCACTGCTGATTTATCCCTCTCAAGCTCATTCTCATGCCTTCTCCACATTCACACTCAACTTATCAATCTCCACTTTAAATACTTGGCCTCCACATCTCTCTGGCAATAAATTCCACAGATTCACCACCTTCTGGTTAAAGAAATTCCTCCACATTCTGCTCGAGATGAACATCGCTGTAATATGAGGTTGTGCGCTCTGGTCCCAGACTCCCCCACTACAGGAAACATCCTCTCCACATCCACTCTATCTGTGTCCTCTGGTCCTAGACTCCCCACTATAGGAAATATCCTCTCCACATCCACTCTATCTGTGCCCTCTGGTCCTAGACTCCCCCACTATAGGGAACATCGTCTCCACATCGACTCTATCTGTGTCCTCTGGTCCTAGACCCCACTATAGGAAACATCCTCTCCACATCCACTCTATCTGTGTCCTCTGGTCCTAGACTCCCCCACTATAGGAAACATCCTCTCCACATCCACTCTATCTGTGTCCTCTGGTTCTAGACTCCCCACTATAGGAAACATCCTCTCCACATCCACTCTATCTGTGTCCTCTGGTCCTAGACTCCCCCACTATAGGAAACATCCTCTCCACATCCACTCTATCTGTGTCCTCTGGTTCTAGACTCCCCACTATAGGAAACATCCTCTCCACATCCACTCTATCTGTATGCTCTGGTCCTAGACTCCCCCACTATAGGGAACATCCTCTCCACATCCACTCTATCTGTGTCCTCTGGTCCTAGACCCCACTATAGGAAACATCCTCTCCACATCCACTCTATCTGTGTCCTCTGGTCCTAGACTCCCCCACTATAGGAAACATCCTCTCCACATCCACTCTATCTGTGTCCTCTGGTTCTAGACTCCCCACTATAGGAAACATCCTCTCCACATCCACTCTATCTGTGTCCTCTGGTCCTAGACTCCCCCACTATAGGAAACATCCTCTCCACATCCACTCTATCTGTGTCCTCTGGTTCTAGACTCCCCACTATAGGAAACATCCTCTCCACATCCACTCTATCTGTATGCTCTGGTCCTAGACTCCCCCACTATAGGGAACATCCTCTCCACATCCACTCTATCTGTACGCTCTGGTCCTAGACTCCCCCACTATAGGGAACATCCTCTCCACATCCAGTCTGTTGAAGCCTTTTAACATTTGATAGGTTTCAATGAGATTCTCCCCTCATTCTTCTAAACCAGCGAATGCAGGCTCAGAGCCATTAAAACGCTCCTCATATGATAACCCTTTCATTCCCAGAATCATTCTCATAAGCCTCTACTGGACCCTCTTCAAGGAAATTACAATTGCAGCTAATTGCAATCAAGTTTGGTTTACATGAGACTAACATGGATTCCTATCACAATCAGGAGCCCCAGTGCAAGACTTCAAACTGAAACGTCAACTCTTCCAGGGTGGGACAGTTAGATACAGAGTGAAGCTCCCTCTACACTGTCCCATCACACACTCCCAGGGACAGTCAGGTACAGAGTGAAGCTCCCTCTACACTGTCCTATCACACACTCCCAGGGCAGGGACAGTCAGATACAGAGTGAAGCTCCCTCTACACTGTCCCGTCACACACTCCCAGGGCAGGGACACCCTGTTTATATATGGTCATCCAGTAAGGAAGGGGGCATGGAGGGATGAGGATGTCCTAGTCAACTTGCTCCTGGGGCTGGCGAAATCCGCCATCCGAGGGTCTTGGAAACGGGTGGCGGGAGGATCTCCCCGGGCAGACTGCCTGGCAATGTTTAGGGGGTATGTTCGTGCTCGGGTAACTATTGAAAAGGAACACGCGCAGTCCACAGCGGCCTTGGAGGAGTTTCGAGACCGTTGGGCTCCGCGGGGTGTAAATGCCATCGTGGATAGAGATGGCAACATTCTGGTGTAATGTCTATTGTCTATTTGTAGTGCAGTAATTGTGTTTGCCACTGTTTTGTATATATTGTATAGCACCGAAATTTGTAATAAAGGGTTTTGTAATTAAAAAAAAAAGGGCAGGGACAGTCAGATACAGAGTGAAGCTCCCTCTACACTGTCCCATCACACACTCCCAGTGCAGGGACAGTCAGATACAGAGTGAAGCTCCCTCTACACTGTCCCATCTCAGACTCCCAGGGCAGGGACAGTCAGATACAGAGTGAAGCTCCCTCTACACTGTCCCATCACACACTCCCAGGGCAGAGACCATTAGATACAGAGTGAAGCTCCCTCTACACTGTCCCATCTCAGACTCCCAGGGCAGGGACGGTTAGATACAGAGTGAAGCTCCCTCTACACTGTCCCATCTCAGACTCCCAGGGCAGGGACAGTCAGATACAGAGTGAAGCTCCCTCTACACTGTCCCATCACACACTCCCAGTGCAGGGACAGTCAGATACAGAGTGAAGCTCCCTCTACACTGTCCCATCTCAGACTCCCAGGGCAGGGACAGTCAGATACAGAGTGAAGCTCCCTCTACACTGTCCCATCACACACTCCCAGGGCAGAGACCATTAGATACAGAGTGAAGCTCCCTCTGCACTGTCCCATCACACACTCCCAGGACAGGGACAGTTAGATACAGAGTGAAGCTCCCTCTACACTGTCCCATCTCAGACTCCCAGGGCAGGGACAGTCAGATACAGAGTGAAGCTCCCTCTACACTGTCCCATCACACACTCCCAGGGCAGGGACAGTCCGATACAGAGTGAAGCTCCCTCTACACTGTCCCATCACACACTCCCAGGACAGGGACAGTCAGATACAGAGTGAAACTCCCTCTACACTGTCCCATCACACACTCCCGGGACAGGGACAGTCAGATACAGAGTGAAGCTCCCTCTACACTGTCCCATCACACACTCCCAGGGCAGGGACAGTCAGATACAGGGTGAAGCTCCCTCTACACTGTCCCATCACACACTCCCAGGGCAGGGACAGTCAGATACAGGGTGAAGCTCCCTCTACACTGTCCCATCACACACTCCCAGGACAGGGACGGTTAGATACAGAGTGAAGCTCCCTCTACACTGTCCCATCACACACTCCCAGGGCAGGGACAGTCAGATACAGAGTGAAGCTCCCTCTACACTGTCCCATCACACACTCCCAGGGCAGGGACAGTCCGATACAGAGTGAAGCTCCCTCTACACTGTCCCATCACACACTCCCAGGACAGGGACAGTCAGATACAGAGTGAAACTCCCTCTACACTGTCCCATCACACACTCCCGGGACAGGGACAGTCAGATACAGAGTGAAGCTCCCTCTACACTGTCCCATCACACACTCCCAGGGCAGGGACAGTCAGATACAGGGTGAAGCTCCCTCTACACTGTCCCATCACACACTCCCAGGACAGGGACAGTCAGATACAGAGTGAAGCTCCCTCTACACTGTCCCATCACACACTCCCAGGGCTGGGACAGTTAGATACAGAGTGGAGCTCCCTCTACACTGTCCCATCACACACTCCCAGGACAAGGACAGTCAGATACAGAGTGAAACTCCCTCTACACTGTCCCATCACTCACTCCCAGGACAGGGACAGTCAGATACAGAGTGAAGCTCCCTCTACACTGTCCCATCACACACTCACAGGGCAGGGACAGTCAGATACAGAGTGAAGCTCCCTCTACACTGTCCCATCACATACTCCCAGGGCAGGGACAGTCAGATACAGAGTGAAGCTCCCTCTACACTGTCCCATCACACACTCCCAGGGCAGGGACAGTTAGATACAGAGTGAAGCTCCCTCTACACTGTCCCATCACACACTCCCAGGGCAGGGACAGTCAGATACAGAGTGAAGCTCCCTCTACACTGTCCCATCACACACTCCCAGGACAGGGACAGTCAGATACAGAGTGAAGCTCCCTCTACAGTCCCATCACACACTCCCAGGGCAGGGACAGTCAGATACAGAGTGAAGCTCCCTCTACACTGTCCCATCACACACTCACAGGGCAGGGACAGTCAGATACAGAGTGAAGCTCCCTCTACACTGTCCCATCACACACTCCCAGGGCAGGGACAGTTAGATACAGAGTGAAGCTCCCTCTACACTGTCCCATCACACACTCCCAGGGCAGGGACAGTCAGATACAGAGTGAAGCTCCCTCTACACTGTCCCATCACACACTCCCAGGACAGGGACAGTCAGATACAGAGTGAAGCTCCCTCTACAGTCCCATCACACACTCCCAGGGCAGGGACAGTCAGATACAGAGTGAAGCTCCCTCTACACTGTCCCATCACACACTCACAGGGCAGGGACAGTCAGATACAGAGTGAAGCTCCCTCTACACTGTCCCATCACACACTCCCAGGGCAGGGACAGTCAGATGCAGAGTGAAGCTCCCTCGACACTGTCCCATCACACACTCCCAGGGCAGGGACAGTCAGATACAGAATGAATCTCCCTCTACACTGTCCCATCACACACTCCCAGGACAGGGACAGTCAGATACAGAGTGAAGCTCCCTCTACACTGTCCCATCACACACTCCCAGGACAGGGACAGTTAGATACAGAGTGAAGCTCCCTCTACACTGTCCCATCACACACTCCCAGGGCAGGGACAGTCAGATACAGAGTGAAGCTCCCTCTACAGTCCCATCACACACTCTCAGGACAGGGACAGTCAGATAGAGTGAAGCTCCCTCTACACTGTCCCATCACACACTCCCAGGGCAGGGACAGTCCGATACAGAGTGAAGCTCCCTCTACACTGTCCCATCACACACTCACAGAGCAGGGACAGTCCGATACAGAGTGAAGCTCCCTCTACACTGTCCCATCACACACTCTCAGGACAGGGACAGTCAGATACAGAGTGAAGCTCCCTCTACACTGTCCCATCACACACTCCCAGGACAGGGACAGTTAGACACAGAGTGAAGCTCCCTCTACACTGTCCCATCACACACTCCCAGGACAGGGACAGTCAGATACAGAGTGAAGCTCCCTCTACACTGTCCCATCACACACTCCCAGGACAGGGACAGTCAGATACAGAGTGAAGCTCCCTCTACACTGTCCCATCACTCACTCCCAGGACAGGGACAGTCAGATACAGAGTGAAGCTCCCTCTACACTGTCCCATCACACACTCACAGGGCAGGGACAGTCAGATACAGAGTGAAGCTCCCTCTACACTGTCCCATCACATACTCCCAGGGCAGGGACAGTCAGATACAGAGTGAAGCTCCCTCTACACTGTCCCATCACACACTCCCAGGGCAGGGACAGTTAGATACAGAGTGAAGCTCCCTCTACACTGTCCCATCACACACTCCCAGGGCAGGGACAGTCAGATACAGAGTGAAGCTCCCTCTACACTGTCCCATCACACACTCCCAGGACAGGGACAGTCAGATACAGAGTGAAGCTCCCTCTACAGTCCCATCACACACTCCCAGGGCAGGGACAGTCAGATACAGAGTGAAGCTCCCTCTACACTGTCCCATCACACACTCCCAGGGCAGGGACAGTCAGATACAGAATGAATCTCCCTCTACACTGTCCCATCACACACTCCCAGGACAGGGACAGTCAGATACAGAGTGAAGCTCCCTCTACACTGTCCCATCACACACTCCCAGGACAGGGACAGTTAGATACAGAGTGAAGCTCCCTCTACACTGTCCCATCACACACTCCCAGGGCAGGGACAGTCAGATACAGAGTGAAGCTCCCTCTACAGTCCCATCACACACTCTCAGGACAGGGACAGTCAGATACAGAGTGAAGCTCCCTCTACACTGTCCCATCACACACTCCCAGGGCAGGGACAGTCAGATACAGGGTGAAGCTCCCTCTACACTGTCCCATCACACACTCCCAGGACAGGGACGGTTAGATACAGAGTGAAGCTCCCTCTACACTGTCCCATCACACACTCCCAGGGCAGGGACAGTCAGATACAGAGTGAAGCTCCCTCTACACTGTCCCATCACACACTCCCAGGGCAGGGACAGTCCGATACAGAGTGAAGCTCCCTCTACACTGTCCCATCACACACTCCCAGGACAGGGACAGTCAGATACAGAGTGAAACTCCCTCTACACTGTCCCATCACACACTCCCGGGACAGGGACAGTCAGATACAGAGTGAAGCTCCCTCTACACTGTCCCATCACACACTCCCAGGGCAGGGACAGTCAGATACAGGGTGAAGCTCCCTCTACACTGTCCCATCACACACTCCCAGGACAGGGACAGTCAGATACAGAGTGAAGCTCCCTCTACACTGTCCCATCACACACTCCCAGGGCTGGGACAGTTAGATACAGAGTGGAGCTCCCTCTACACTGTCCCATCACACACTCCCAGGACAAGGACAGTCAGATACAGAGTGAAACTCCCTCTACACTGTCCCATCACTCACTCCCAGGACAGGGACAGTCAGATACAGAGTGAAGCTCCCTCTACACTGTCCCATCACACACTCACAGGGCAGGGACAGTCAGATACAGAGTGAAGCTCCCTCTACACTGTCCCATCACATACTCCCAGGGCAGGGACAGTCAGATACAGAGTGAAGCTCCCTCTACACTGTCCCATCACACACTCCCAGGGCAGGGACAGTTAGATACAGAGTGAAGCTCCCTCTACACTGTCCCATCACACACTCCCAGGGCAGGGACAGTCAGATACAGAGTGAAGCTCCCTCTACACTGTCCCATCACACACTCCCAGGACAGGGACAGTCAGATACAGAGTGAAGCTCCCTCTACAGTCCCATCACACACTCCCAGGGCAGGGACAGTCAGATACAGAGTGAAGCTCCCTCTACACTGTCCCATCACACACTCACAGGGCAGGGACAGTCAGATACAGAGTGAAGCTCCCTCTACACTGTCCCATCACACACTCCCAGGGCAGGGACAGTTAGATACAGAGTGAAGCTCCCTCTACACTGTCCCATCACACACTCCCAGGGCAGGGACAGTCAGATACAGAGTGAAGCTCCCTCTACACTGTCCCATCACACACTCCCAGGACAGGGACAGTCAGATACAGAGTGAAGCTCCCTCTACAGTCCCATCACACACTCCCAGGGCAGGGACAGTCAGATACAGAGTGAAGCTCCCTCTACACTGTCCCATCACACACTCACAGGGCAGGGACAGTCAGATACAGAGTGAAGCTCCCTCTACACTGTCCCATCACACACTCCCAGGGCAGGGACAGTCAGATGCAGAGTGAAGCTCCCTCGACACTGTCCCATCACACACTCCCAGGGCAGGGACAGTCAGATACAGAATGAATCTCCCTCTACACTGTCCCATCACACACTCCCAGGACAGGGACAGTCAGATACAGAGTGAAGCTCCCTCTACACTGTCCCATCACACACTCCCAGGACAGGGACAGTTAGATACAGAGTGAAGCTCCCTCTACACTGTCCCATCACACACTCCCAGGGCAGGGACAGTCAGATACAGAGTGAAGCTCCCTCTACAGTCCCATCACACACTCTCAGGACAGGGACAGTCAGATACAGAGTGAAGCTCCCTCTACACTGTCCCATCACACACTCCCAGGGCAGGGACAGTCCGATACAGAGTGAAGCTCCCTCTACACTGTCCCATCACACACTCACAGAGCAGGGACAGTCCGATACAGAGTGAAGCTCCCTCTACACTGTCCCATCACACACTCTCAGGACAGGGACAGTCAGATACAGAGTGAAGCTCCCTCTACACTGTCCCATCACACACTCCCAGGACAGGGACAGTTAGACACAGAGTGAAGCTCCCTCTACACTGTCCCATCACACACTCCCAGGACAGGGACAGTCAGATACAGAGTGAAGCTCCCTCTACACTGTCCCATCACACACTCCCAGGACAGGGACAGTCAGATACAGAGTGAAGCTCCCTCTACACTGTCCCATCACTCACTCCCAGGACAGGGACAGTCAGATACAGAGTGAAGCTCCCTCTACACTGTCCCATCACACACTCACAGGGCAGGGACAGTCAGATACAGAGTGAAGCTCCCTCTACACTGTCCCATCACATACTCCCAGGGCAGGGACAGTCAGATACAGAGTGAAGCTCCCTCTACACTGTCCCATCACACACTCCCAGGGCAGGGACAGTTAGATACAGAGTGAAGCTCCCTCTACACTGTCCCATCACACACTCCCAGGGCAGGGACAGTCAGATACAGAGTGAAGCTCCCTCTACACTGTCCCATCACACACTCCCAGGACAGGGACAGTCAGATACAGAGTGAAGCTCCCTCTACAGTCCCATCACACACTCCCAGGGCAGGGACAGTCAGATACAGAGTGAAGCTCCCTCTACACTGTCCCATCACACACTCCCAGGGCAGGGACAGTCAGATACAGAATGAATCTCCCTCTACACTGTCCCATCACACACTCCCAGGACAGGGACAGTCAGATACAGAGTGAAGCTCCCTCTACACTGTCCCATCACACACTCCCAGGACAGGGACAGTTAGATACAGAGTGAAGCTCCCTCTACACTGTCCCATCACACACTCCCAGGGCAGGGACAGTCAGATACAGAGTGAAGCTCCCTCTACAGTCCCATCACACACTCTCAGGACAGGGACAGTCAGATACAGAGTGAAGCTCCCTCTACACTGTCCCATCACACACTCCCAGGGCAGGGACAGTCCGATACAGAGTGAAGCTCCCTCTACACTGTCCCATCACACACTCACAGAGCAGGGACAGTCCGATACAGAGTGAAGCTCCCTCTACACTGTCCCATCACACACTCTCAGGACAGGGACAGTCAGATACAGAGTGAAGCTCCCTCTACACTGTCCCATCACACACTCCCAGGACAGGGACAGTTAGACACAGAGTGAAGCTCCCTCTACACTGTCCCATCACACACTCCCAGGACAGGGACAGTCAGATACAGAGTGAAGCTCCCTCTACACTGTCCCATCACACACTCCCAGGACAGGGACAGTCAGATACAGAGTGAAGCTCCCTCTACACTGTCCCATCACACACTCCCAGGACAGGGACAGTCAGATACAGAGTGAAGCTCCCTCTACACTGTCCCATCACACACTCCCAGGACAGGGACAGTCAGATACAGAGTGAAGCTCCCTCTACACTGTCCCATCACACACTCACAGGACAGGGACAGTCAGATACAGAGTGAAGCTCCCTCTACACTGTCCCATCACACACTCCCAGGACAGGGACGGTTAGACACAGGATAAAGTTACCTCTCCCTTTCAGGTAGAAGCTGGGCAGCCACAAGTACAGAGGGGCTGCTGATTTTCTCGCTGGATGGTGGTGTCGTGTTTGACCCCTTCGACCTGGACGAGGAGGTGACGCCGAGCAGCATGCGGCGGGCAGTGCGGCGGAAGGAGTTCACTGTAGCCATTGTGATGGCTTTCCGCCTGAATGAGCAGAAGTTGACCTTGGAGGTGTTGGAAAACGTTCCTCACGCAGAGAGTGAGTGTCTGTCACCCAGGGGTGGTCGAGAGTGACGCAGAGACACAGAGTGAGAGTCCGTTACCCAGGGGTGTTCGAGAGTGACCCAGAGACACAGAGTGAGTGAGTGTGTTTCACCCAGGGGTGTTCGAGAGTGACCCAGAGACACAGAGTGAGAGTCCGTTACCCAGGGGTGTTCGAGAGTGACCCAGAGACACAGAGTGAGTGTCTGTCACCCAGGGGTGTTCGAGAGTGACCCAGAGACACGGAGTGAGAGTCTGATACCCAGGGGTGTTTGAGAGTGACCCAGAGACACAGTGAGTGTCTGTCACCCAGGGGTGTTCGAGAGTGACCCAGAGACACAGAGTGAGAGTCCGTTACCCAGGGGTGTTCGAGAGTGACCCAGAGACACAGAGTGAGTGTCTGTCACCAAAGGTGTTTGAGAGTGACCCAGAGACACAGAGAGAGTGAGTGTCTGTCACCCAGGGGTGGTCGAGAGTGACGCAGAGACACAGAGTGAGAGTCCGTTACCCAGGGGTGTTCGAGAGTGACCCAGAGACACAGTGAATGTCTGTCACCCAGGGGTGTTTGAGAGTGAGCCAGAGGCACAGAGTGAGTGTCTGTCACCCATGGGTGTTCGAGAGTGACCCAGAGACACGGAGTGAGTGAGTGTCTGTCACCAAAGGTGTTTGAGAGTGACCCAGAGACACAGTGAGTGTCTGGAACCCATGGGTGCTCGAGAGTGAGCCAGAGACATAGAGTGAGTGTCCGTAACCCACGGGTGTTCGAGAGTGACCCAGAGAGACGGAGTGAGTCATTTTATGTGACCCTGTTCTCTACAGACCCATCAAGTGAGGAGGCGTAGGGAGTGCTAAAGGTCAGCCCTGAGGGTGTCCTGCGGCTAGGCCCTCCCCTATCGCTGGAGGAACTGACCAGCACCCTTACCCAGCTACAGTGAAACAAGTTGGGGGGGTTGACTGTGGAATTCCTCTGGGCCCGGGATACACGGGTGCTGACTATGCCAGAGCCATGGGCAAAAGCCTGATGATAGGTGAGATGCTTGCTGCAAGGCGCTCGTGGTCCTGCTGCCAACAACGGGGGATCTTTGCACCCAGTGTCTCTCCTGTGCATTGAATATAAAATCTTATTGCCTGGGTTCCGTAATGCCCAAATGATCTACCCAGACCAGTCCTACACAGTCCAGGCCTGACCATTCAGGACGATATCCTCCTCATCCGAGACATTCTCTACCTGTTCCATGAGACAGGCCTGGCAGTCGCTTTCCTGATGACCTCCTCAGGACTCTGCATGTGTTCAGACTCGGACTGCGCTTGTCCGTCTGTTATACACTGCCGTGGAATGCCTAATCAAGGTCTATGACAGCAAGTGCATCAGGGCTCTCAAGCGTTGGGGTTACTACTGTGTCTGTGTGGACCCTTTCCTGTGCCGCCTTCGGAAGCGGTGAACAGATCTGGTTCTGCATGAGCCGGAGATGAAGGTAGTCTTCTCGGCTGGTGCCAGCAACGTACTCCTTATGATGACCGTCCTAGCTGACCTATGGAAGGTGCAAGACTGCTAGTGGCTCTTCTCAGCCGGGGTCAGTGGGAGGTGGACTCCCTGCCAGAGGAGCTTAGGCCGTTTGTGTGGAGCACCATGCACCTCCTCTCTCTGGGGCTCTACCTAAGCTCCACTACGGAGACTTGGCTGGGGAACTGGTGGGACTTAGAGACAAACATGCAGAGATAGATACATGTGTACTGAACACTCCCTGAAGTGTGCGGTCCCCTTCGGTGAGCATCATTACGCATGAACTACTGTGGGTCAGAGTGCTTCTTTGCCTACAGGGAGTGGTGCTCGGGCCATAGTTTCCCACCCCAGCACG
The DNA here is from genome assembly GCF_030144855.1 of Hypanus sabinus. Taxonomy (NCBI): domain Eukaryota; kingdom Metazoa; phylum Chordata; class Chondrichthyes; order Myliobatiformes; family Dasyatidae; genus Hypanus; species Hypanus sabinus. The sequence goes on from NC_082709.1 coordinate 188,416,287, forward strand.
GTGACTTGGGAGTGTGGAGTGGCTCCGGACATACCAACCACTGCTCCACTGGACCCCAACACCCTGAGGCATCAGGACCAGGACAGTACTGTGTGATAGATTCCTGAGGCATCAGGACCAGGGCAGTACTGTGTGATAGATTCCTGAGGCATCAGGACCAGGACAGTACTGTGTGATAGATTCCTGAGGCATCAGGACCAGGGCAGTACTGTGTGATAGATTCCTGAGGCATCAGGACCAGGGCAGTACTGTGTGATAGATTCCTGAGGCATCAGGACCAGGGCAGTACTGTGTGATAGATTCCTGAGGCATCAGGACCAGGGCAGTACTGTGTGATAGATTCCTGAGGCATCAGGACCAGGGCAGTACTGTGTGATAGATTCCTGAGGCATCAGGACCAGGGCAGTACTGTGTGATAGATTCCTGAGGCATCAGGACCAGGACAGTACTGTGTGATAGATTCCTGAGGCATCAGGACCAGGGCAGTACTGTGTGATAGATTCCTGAGGCATCAGGACCAGGGCAGTACTGTGTGATAGATTCCTGAGGCATTAGGACCAGGGCAGTACTGTGTGATAGATTCCTGAGGCATTAGGACCAGGGCAGTACTGTGTGATAGATTCCTGAGCAGATTCCCTGAGGCCTGTCCACCTGTCCTTTCTGTGTTCAGGAGGAGTCAGTGTACCAGGTCTATTTGAAGTGTGAGACATTGCAGTGCGTTTGAATATCGGAAGGTGTTGTTCCTGAGTCCTGGTTTATGGGCACCCAGTACGGAGAAGGACGGCTGGCTCGGTGGATGTCGAGGTAGGCTTGCTCTTGGGCCTGGACCGGTTGACCATTGACGGGTCCAGGCAACTGTCCGAGCCGACTGCCTGCCCCTCTTCTGGGACCAGGCTCGTGCTGGGGTGTCCTTAGAGAGGAACATGTGACTATTATGGCTAGATTGGGTGGATTTCCAGGAGCTGTGACCCCACCCCATCCTGGGAATTGTGTGCATGGTAATTACTGGATTTTAATTTGAGTTCAGTAGCGGTATTCTAACCCCTGCCCTTTGTATGTCTGTTGTGTTTGAATAAAGCTTTGTACATTTGTAAAAAGGGGTGGTGGCAGTGAATCTCCCTGAAAACAGACTCACCATACCCAGCTCCCCTCTCTGCAGTTCCAGTTGTTTGTACGACCCTCCCGCCGCTGTACGTGGAGAAGATGCTGCAGTTCATCGCCTCGACCCTGGAGACATCCCGTCATCTGGAGTTCTTCCTGAGCTGGGCTGAGCAGCTGCTGAGCCTGCACGGACAGAAGCTGAAGGCCCGGTGAGTGGGGTGCGACATGGGGGGAGTCCCCGTAGTCTTGCTCCTGGACAACTCCTGTGGTGTTAGGCACATCGGTTTGTAGAGTGCACTTTGAGATGCATCTGCATCACTGCTGTGGATTTTAACCCCGACTGCCGGCTCCTTCACTGAGGAGTCTGTCCCGCGAGGGTGCTCTGGTTCCCTTTGCTTTCAAAGTCATGTGGATTGTCCCCTGGTGTTTACCAAGAAGACAGATTAATTCAGTAGTGGAACAGACCCTTTGGCTATGGAGTCTGTGTGTGTGGGACAGTTAAACTGCCCATCTGTCTCTGTACGTGGTCCAGTTCTCTCCACTCGCTGTCCATTCGTGTGTCTTAGAGGTGTCAATGATGTCGGCTTCCAGCACCGCCCCTGGCAGCCCGTTCCAGGCACCTACCACTCTCCACGGTGTCGGTGGTGGGGATAACGTGTGTAACTGTTAGTTTATTCCCTCAGCTCGGTGGACCTGCTACCAGTGATCCAGTCCCTTCAGAGGAGCATCCAGCATCACTTTGACGCCGTCTCCAAACTGTGAGTCTCTCTATGGTGTCTGACCCTCACCTCACACTCGGAGTCATTGAACACTACAGTGGGAAGCAGACCATTCGGCCCATCTAGACCATGCCAAAATATTAATCTGCTGAGTCCAATTGACCTGCAGTTGGACCATAGCCCTCCGTACCTCTCCCATCCATGTACCTATCCAAATTTCTCTTCAGTGTTGAAATCGAACCCTGATGCTCCACTTCCTCTGGCAGCTCGTTCCACACTCTCGCCACCCTCTGAGTGAAGCCATTCCTCCTAAATATCTCAAACACAATTGCTTGTTCTAGTCCCAGCCAACCTCAGTGGAAAAAAACCTGCTTGCATTTACCCTATCTATACCCCTCATAATTTTGTAAACTTCTATCAAATCTCCTCAGTCTACTATGTTCTGGGGAATAAAGTCCTAACTTTAATCTTTCTCTATAAATCAGGTCCTCAAGTCTCTGTAACATCCTTGTAAATTTTCTCTGCTTTCTTTTAATCTTCTTTCCATCTTTCCTGTAGCTAGGTGACCAAAACTGCACACAATACACCAAATTAGGCCTCACCAACATCTTGTACAACTTCAACATAACATCCCATTTTCTGTACTCAGTACTTGGATTTATGAAAGAGAATGTGCCAAAAGCTTTCTTCATGACCATATCTATCTGTATCGCCATTTTCAAGGAATTATGGACCTGTATTCCCAGATCCCTTTGTCTTACCACAGCCCTCCGTGCCCTGCTGTTCACTGTGTAAGACCTACTCTGGTTGGTCGTACCAAAGTGCAACACCTCACACTCGTCTGCATTAAATTCCATCTGTCATTTTTCAGCTGGTCCAGATCTCACTGCAAGCTCTGTTAGCCTTCCTTGCTGCCCACTACTCCTCTAATGTTAGTGTTATCCACGAACTTGCTGATCCAGTTAACCACATTATCAGCCATATTGTTGATGTAGATGACCCAGCACTGATTCTGGTAGGTTTTCAAGCATTCAGTCTGCCCTGAACTGGAACTCTCCAGCCTATCAGATTATGAGATGTTGGAACAGAATTAGACCATTCGGCCTGGCCCATCAGATCTGTTCCACCATTCCATCATGGCTGATTTATTATCCCCCTCAACCCCATTCTCCCCGTAATCATGATGTGGCAACCCTCACTTTAAATATACTCAATGACCTGGCCCCCACAGTCATCTGTGGCAATGAATTCCTCAGATTTATCATGGCTAAAGAAATTCCTCATCTCTGTTCTAAATGGACGTCCCTTTATTCTGAAGCTGTGCCCTCTGGTCTTAGACTCACCCACTTTGGGAAACATCCTTGCCACATCCAGTGTCTCTAGGCCTTTCAGTATTCAATAGGTTTCAATTAGATTCACCCTCATTCTTCCAAATTCCAGTGAGTACAGGCCCAGAGCCATTAAATGATCCTCATACATTAACTGATTCATTCCTGGAATCATCCTCTTGAACCTCGTCAGGACCCTGTCCAATGCCAGCACATCTTTTTGTACATAAATTGCACGCAGTAGTGCGGTCTGACCTGTGGGGGTTCAGTGGGGTGGATTTGATTCGGCGCCATGCCTGCCTGCTGTTGTGCGGAACTGCTTGACTGATGCTGTTCTCACTCTGGCGGCCTGTAGGTGTGACTGGAATCGCTACAATATGAAGTTCGCTCTCGCTCTGTCCCAGCAGCGTGGAATGAAACGTCCCGTAGAGGTGGAGGAAACCGACAGCGAGTCCAAAGAATGCGAGAGCCCAGGGGATGATCTCATGGAGGGGAGCGATTGCGAACTCTGAGCACTGCTCCCTGCCAGGTCACCACTGTGACAACAGCCATGCTCCAGGTGGTGTGTACAGTCAGGGAGGCCACCAGTTGGGCTGTAGGTGAAGTGTGTAGGATTGGTACATTGCACCACAGGAGTTTACGTGGTCAATAGGTGTGGACTGGTAGCCATGCTGAGGAAGGAACCATCCCTGTCCTGGGAGTGTGTGATGGGACAGTGTAGAGGGAGTTTCACTCTGTATGTAACTGTCCCTGTCCTGGGAGTGTGTGATGGGACAGTGTAGAGGGAGTTTCACTCTGTATCTAACTGTCCCTGCCCTGGGAGTGTGTGATGGGACAGTGTAGAGGGAGCTTCACTCTGTATCTGACTGTCCCTGCCCTGGGAGTGTGTGATGGGACAGTGTCGAGGGAGCTTCACTCTGTATCTGACTGTCCCTGCCCTGGGAGTGTGTGATGGAACAGTGTAGAGGGAGCTTCACTCTGTATCTAACTGTCTCTGCCCTGGGAGTGTGTGATGGGACAGTGTAGAGGGAGTTTCACTCTGTATCTAACTGTCCTTGCCCTGGGAGTGTGTGATGGGACAGTGTAGAGGGAGTTTCACTCTGTATCTAACTGTCCCTGTCCTGGGAGTGTGTGATGGGACAGTGTAGAGGGAGTTTCACTCTGTATGTAACTGTCTCTGCGCTGGGAGTGTGTGATGGGACAGTGTAGAGGGAGTTTCACTCTGTATCTAACTGTCCTTGCCCTGGGAGTGTGTGATGGGACAGTGTAGAGGGAGTTTCACTCTGTATCTAACTGTCCCTGCCCTGGGAGTGTGTGATGGGACAGTGTAGAGGGAGCTTCACTCTGTATCTGACTGTCCCTGCCCTGGGAGTGTGTGATGGGACAGTGTCGAGGGAGCTTCACTCTGTATCTGACTGTCCCTGCCCTGGGAGTGTGTGATGGAACAGTGTAGAGGGAGCTTCACTCTGTATCTAACTGTCTCTGCCCTGGGAGTGTGTGATGGGACAGTGTAGAGGGAGCTTCACTCTGTATCTGACTGTCCCTGCCCTGGGAGTGTGTGATGGGACAGTGTAGAGGGAGTTTCACTCTGTATCTAACTGTCCTTGCCCTGGGAGTGTGTGATGGGACAGTGTAGAGGGAGTTTCACTCTGTATCTAACTGTCTCTGCCCTGGGAGTGTGTGATGGGACAGTGTAGAGGGAGCTTCACTCTGTATCTAACTGTCCCTGTCCTGGGAGTGTGTGATGGGACAGTGTAGAGGGAGCCTCACTCTATATCCAACTCATACTGTTCCTGCCTTGAAAATCACAGGGAACTTTATTTGTGATTCACTCCCTAAGAATATTTTGTGTGATCTGATCCAAGCACTGAATGCCTTCCCGGATTACTTGTCCTGCTACGTTGAGACCATTTGAATGTAAATAATGTATAATAAATTTGTGATACAGAGTTAGATGTTCTTAATGTAAATTTTGCAGGTTTGGCTATGTTTTCTGACATTTTCTCACATTGATAAGGAGGGTGTTTGATCCTGTTGACTGGGGGTGGGAGTTTGCCCTGAACTGCCCTGATATTGTGTTGAATAGAGGCTGAATAGTTCACTCAGAGATGTGAACAACACAGGACATAGGAAGTGTCCTGACTGGCCAGACAGCATCTACGGAAAGGAAGAAGCAGTTCAACATTTATTCCTGACGAAGGGTCTCAGCCAAAAATGTCGACGTTTATTCATTTCCACAGATACTGCCTGGCCTGCTGTGTTAATCTGGATTTCCAGCATCTGCAGAATCTCTCTTGTTAACAATTCAAACTAATCCCATCTGCCTGTACATGGTCTGTATCTTCCCATTCCCCGACTGTTCAAGTCGTGGTTCATCTCCCCTTAAAGGCACTATAGCACTCTCTGGAAAAAGAAGTACACCCTCTCCCTCTCAACCTAAAGCTACAATCTCTAGTATTTGACAATCTTTCTTAGCTGTGGAGGCCAAGTCTTTATGTGTATTTAAGGCAAGATACGGGAAGAAGGCAGGAGACTGGGGCTGAGAGGAAAATTGGATCAGCTATAATGAAATGGTGGAGCAGAATCGATGGGCCAAATGGCCTAATCTGCTCCTATATCTTATGGTCTAATTGAATTTGTTTCTTACATCCTTCACATACATGAGTAAAACTCCTTACCTTGCGTCTCCATCCAAATGTGCAATCTATAGTAATTTATAATAAATAGTATGTACAACAGGACAGTCAATATAACATAGAAATACAATTGTATCAGCATGAATTAATCAGTCTGATGGCCTGGTGGAAGAAGCTGTCCCAGAGCCAGTTGGTCCTGGCTTTTATGCTGCTAGATGATTGCAGCTGGAATAGATTGTGGTTGGGGTGACTTGGGTCTCCAATGATCCTTCAGGCCCTTTTCTCACACCTGTCTTTGTAAATGTCCTGAATAGTGGGAAGACTCTCAAAGTTAAAAGTAAGTTTATTATCAAAGTATGTAGGTATATGTTACTCTATGACCTTGTGATCCTTCTCTTGTGGGCGTTTAGAGGAACAATAAAGAAATACAATAGAATTTATGAAAAACTGGACATGGACAAAGGCAGACAAACAACAAATGTGCAAAGGAAGCCCATTTGTACAAATATAAAAATATATTGAGAGTATGAGCTGCAGGGTCTGTGAAAATGAGACTGTAGTTTGTGAAATCAGTTCAGAGTTAGGGTGAGTGAAGTTATCCACACTGGTTCAGGAGCCTGATGGTTCAGGGACTGGGTGAGTGAAGTTATCCACACTGGTTCAGAGACTGGGTGAGTGAAGTTATCCACACTGGTACAGGAGCCTGATGGTTCAGAGACTGGGTGAGTGAAGTTATCCACACTGGTTCAGGAGCCTGATGGTTCAGAGACTGGGTGAGTGAAGTTATCCACACCGGTTCAGGAGCCTGATGGTTCAGAGACTGGGTGAGTGAAGTTATCCACACTGGTTCAGAGACTGGGTGAGTGAAGTTATCCACACTGGTTCAGGAGTCTGATGGTTCAGAGACTGGGTGAGTGAAGTTATCCACACTGGTTCAGAGACTGGGTGAGTGAAGTTATCCACACCGGTTCAGGAGCCTGATGGTTCAGAGACTGGGTGAGTGAAGTTATCCACACCGGTTCAGGAGCCTGATGGTTCAGAGACTGGGTGAGTGAAGTTATCCACACTGGTTCAGGAGCCTGATGGTTCAGAGACTGGGTGAGTGAAGTTATCCACACTGGTTCAGAGACTGGGTGAGTGAAGTTATCCACACTGGCTCAGAGACTGGGTGAGTGAAGTTATCCACACTGGTTCAGGAGCCTGATGGTTCAGAGACTGGGTGAGTGAAGTTATCCACACTGGTTCAGAGACTGGGTGAGTGAAGTTATCCACACTGGTTCAGGAGCCTGGTGGTTCAGAGACTGGGTGAGTGAAGTTATCCACACTGGTTCAGGAGCCTGATGGTTCAGAGACTGGGTGAGTGAAGTTATCCTCACTGGTTCAGGAGCCTGATGGTTCAGAGACTGGGTGAGTGAAGTTATCCACACTGGTTATCAAACATGTACTATCTATGACTTTCATTTGTTGCATCACCCCTCAGCCTCCAGAGAAAGCAACCCAAGTTTGTCCAACCTCAACATGCCCCCTAAACAAGCCATTATCCTGGTAAACCTCTTCTGCATCTTCTGTAAAGCCTCAACATCCTTCCTGTATGGGGTGACCAGAACAGTTTGCAATACTCCAGACATGGCCTAAACAGAGTTTTATAAAACTGCAAACTGACTCCCTGACTCTTGTATTCAATGCTCCAACAAATAAAGGCAGCCACACTCTGTCGTCTTCATCACCCTATTGAGTGATGGACTCGGGCCCTCGGTGTGTCAACACTATTTGCTGCACACTTTTCCCTTTTTACCTCTCATGTTAGCACTTCTCACTTGCCGGAATTAAACGTCATCTGCCTAAATCTGTGACCGACCTATATCCTGCTGTTTGTTTCGACAATGACTTTTCTTACTTGTCCCTACCGACATTAGCTCACCAGAGTCCTGGGCCAGCATTTCACGTTGTCCCGAGGTGTGTCCTCTCCCGGGGATGAGGTCTTTGCACTTTCTGTAGCTCTGGGTTTCTGTGGATGGGATGGGATTGTTGTCCCATGCCTGACCTTCCTCTCAAAACCGGGACTGGGACATCCATGGCGGAGTTAAAATTCTTAAATATCTCATTTTTGTGTTGTCTGCAAGCACTAATCAGTCCAACTATACTTTCATCCAAATCATTTATAGCCTTCAATTTTATATCATTTTGTACAGTGTAGATAACTATTGTACATGGGGTTAGATTGATTTTAGAGTAGGTGAAAGGTCTGTACCACATCATGGGCTGAAGGGACTGTATCATTGTGTGTATGTATGTTCTGTAACAGGTCCCAGCACATATCCCTGTGAACACCACTGATCACAGACATCCAGAAAGAATAAAGGCCTTTTCCACTACCCTCTGTCATCTATACGCAAGCCAATTTCCAATCCGATGTACCGAGTCACTGTGACCATCTGATCTCGTTTAGTTCATTGTCATTCAACCGTATGTGCATATACCACCAAACGAAACAATGTTGATTCGCACCAAGGTGCACAACACGCTACATGTAACTCCCACACAACACATAAAGTAATATTACCACAAATAAATTAACAAATATTGAGTAACACACACAAAATGGTGGAGAAAGTCAGCAGGACAGGCAGCCTTTATGGAAAAGAGTAAGCAGCCAATGTTTCAGGCCAAAGCATCATCAGGACTGGAGAAAAAAGATGTCAGAGTAAGAAGGTGTGGAGGGGAGGGGAGGAAGACGTACATGGTGGTTAGGTAATGGGTGAAACCAGAAAGGAGGGGGAGGCTGAAGTAAAGAGATGGGAGGTTGATTGGTGAAAGAGGAAAAGGGGGAATCTGATAAGTCACTTTTATTGTCACTTCGACCATAACTGCTGGTACAGTACAATGTAAAAATGAGACATTTTTCAGGACCATGGTTTACATGACACCGTACAAAAACTAGACTGAACTACGTAAAAAAAGCACTAGACTACAGACCTACACAGGACTGCATAAAGTGTACAAAACAGTGCAGGCATTACAATAAATAATAAACAGGACAGTAGGGCAGTAAGGTGTCAGTCCAGGCTCTGGGTATTGAGGAGTCTGATAGCTTGGGGGAAGAAATTGTTACATAGTCCGGTCGTGAGACCCCGAATGCTTCGGTGCCTTTTCCCAGACGGCAGGAGGGAGAAGAGATTATATGAGGGGTGCGTGGGGTCCTCCATAATGCTGTTTGCTTTGCGTTTGCAGCATGTAGTGTAAATGACCGTAATGGCGGGAAGAGCGACCCCGATGATCATCTCAGCTGACCTCACTATCCGCTGCAGGGTCTTGCGATCTGAGATGGTGCAGTTTCTGAACCAGGCAGTGATGCAGCTGCTCGGGATACTCTCAATACAACCCCTGTAGGATGTGATGAGGATGGGAGGTGGGAGATGGACTTTCCTCAGCCTTTGCAGAAAGTAGAGACGTTGCTGGGTTTTCTTTGCTGTGGAGCTGGTGTTGAGGGACCAGGTGAGATTCTCCATCAGGTGAACACCAAGAAATTTGGTGCTCTTAACGATCTCTACCGAGGAGCTGTCGATGTTCAGTGGGGAGTGGTCTTTATCCGAGGATAGAGACCATGGAAGAAGGAATGGGGGAGGAGCACCAGAGGGCAGGTAAGATGAGAGAGGGTAACAGGATGGGAATGGTGACGAGGGGGTGGCATTACTAGAATTTGTGAAATCAGTTTGGAGGCTACTCAGATGGAAGATAGGGTGTTATTCCTCCAATCTGAGTATGGACTCATTACAGCAGTTTAGGATGCTGTGGACTGACATATGGGAATGGGAAGTGGAATTAAAATGGGTGGCCACTGGGAGATCCTGTTATTTTGGCGGACAGCTGATCAAGTGTTGCTTGGGGTCAGGGTGTGTGCTTAGGGTTAATGGCATGTTTAGTACTAGGGTGAATGCTGTCCAAGTTGCATGCCATCTTGGACAATGACTCCCATCCACTCCATAATGTACTGGTTAAACACAGGAGTACATTCGGCCAGAGACTCATTCCACCGAGATGCAACACTGAGCGTCATAGGAAGTCATTCCTACCTGTGGCCATCAAACTTTACAACTCCTCCCTCGGAGTGTCAGACACCCTGAGCCAATAGGCTGGTCCTCGACTTATTTCCACTTGGCATAATTTACCTATTGATATTTAATTATTTATGGTTTTATATTGCTATATTTCTACACTATTCTTGGTTGGCGTGACTAATGAAACCCAATTTCCCTCAGGATCAATAAAGTATTTCTGTAAGGGTTTAGTATTTGGTGATGCATTTCAGGTTATGGAATGGCTGGTGGGATGTGTTTTGAATCAGGGAATGTGTGGTGTGTATGGTTATGGGATGTGTTTAGGGTTAGGGTCTGTGATATTAGGGTCAGGGGATGTCTTCTGGGTGTGTAAAGATACTGGATATGTTTAGAGTCATGGTGTGCAACTATAGTGGATGTGTTTAGTGTCCGGATGCTTAGGGTTAGGGGCTGTCTTCTGGGTGTGTGATATTAGGGTCATGGTGTGTAAGGACAGTGGATGTGTTTAGTGTCCGGATGCTTAGGGTTAGGGTCTGTGAGATTAGGGTTCGGATGTGTAAGATTAGGGATATGTGTGGGGGCAGGGTTTGTGTTTAGTGTTGGAGTCAGAATCTTGAATGAGAGGGTAGAGGTTCCAAGGGCTGGTTATTTAAAACTGAGTAACATGGACATTTCTTCCCATCTGGTATGGAGGGGCTACTGCACAGGACCGAAAGAAGCTGCAGAAGGTTGTGAATCTAGTCAGCTCCATCTTGGGTACTAGCCTACAAAGTACCCAGGACATCTTCAGGGAGTGGTGTCTCAGAAAGGCAGCATTCATTATTAAGGACCTCCAACACCCAGGGGTATGCCCTTTTCTCACTGTTACCATCAGGTAGGAGGTACAGAAGCCTGAAGGAACACACTCAGTGATTCAGGAACAGCTTCTTCCCCTCTGCCATCCAATTCCAAAATGGACATTGAAGCTTTGGACACTACCTCACTTTTTTAAAGTACAGTATTTCTATTTTTGCACATTTTAAAAATATTCAATACATAATTGATTTACTTTATTGTTTCATTTTCTCTCTACTAAATTATGTCTTGTATTGAACTGCTACTGCTAAGTTAACACATTTTACGTCATATGCCGGTGATCCTGATTTGCCCTTACCCCATCCTCTGCCGTAATCTCAGGGGTAGCTTCCTCTTGTCCTCCTTTACCACCCTCCTGCCTCCGCGTCCAGCGCACAATTCTCTGTAACTTCTGCCACCTTCAACGGGATCCCACTACCAAGGACATCATTCCCTCCCCCACTCTGTTTTCCGCAGGGATCGCTCCCTAAGCGACTACCTTATCCATTCGTCTCTCCCCACCGATCTCCCTCCTGCACTTTCCCTGCAAGCGGAATAAGTGCTACACATCCTTGCTCACTACCATTCAGGGCCCTAAACAGTGCTTCACCGGTGAGTCTGTTAGTGTCATCTACTGTGTCCGGTGCTCTCAGTGTACTGGTGAGACACGATGGGAGACCGCTTCGCCGAGCACCTAATGCAGCATTTCCCCGTGCCCACCAGTTTTAATTCCACTTCCCATTCACAATCCGACATGTCAATCTACTGTCGCGATGAGGCCACACTAAGGAACAACACCTTTTATTCCATCTGGGTAGCCTCCAACTTGATGGCATGAACATTGATTTCTGGAACTACTAGTAATGCCCCCCCACCACCACCGTTATTCCCCAATCTGGTTTCCCTGTCTACCTTATCTGTTCCTGTTACACCTGCCCATCACCTCCCTCTTGTGCCCCACCTCTTCCTTTTCTTCCAGCGCCTTCCTCTCCTATCATATTTCCCCTTCTTCCAGGTCTTTTTCTCTGTTACCAATCAACTTCCCAGGTCTTTACTTCAGCCCTCCCCTCCCAGTTTCTTCTTCCCACCACCCCCCCCCCCCAAGCTTCTTTCCTGAACATTTCTTTCCATATTCACTGTTGAGTTCCTCCAGCAGTTTGTGTGTTGCTCTGGATTTCCAACATCTGCACAATTTCTCGTCAGTCTCTGGGATTTTCTACCTCGGACAGCTGTGGAGACCGGATTATTAGATACAGTTAGAGTGTTGGCTGACCGGGTTTTGGGAAGATGTTGAAGAGGCTCTGATTGGGTCAGTTATGGTCTTATTTCCAGCCGGGAACTGGATGGTCCTCTCCTTTTGGCAGAAAGCTAAGGTCTGACCACGTTAATTCACAGTGCAGTCAATCACCTGGACAAAGGAAGGTGCTTGTAACTGTCACAAACAAGAGAAACTGCAGATGTTGGAAATCCGAGCAACACACACAAATGTTGGAGAACTCATCAGGTCAGGTCTCGGCCCGAAACGTCGACTGCATTCGTTTCCAGAGATGCTGCCTGGCCTGCTGAGTTCCTCCAGCATTTCGTGTGAGTTGTTTGTAACTGTCTGTGGTGGGTAAACGATGGAATAAAGACATGAATTGCAACAACCCCGAGAAATTGATAGAATTAGCACTGAAAGCAGAGGGAAAGACCATGAGATCTTCTGTCACTACCATAAGTCGTGGTTTTTATGGAAAAAAATCCGACGCGCTGGGAGAGGAGGTCATTGGTGAATGGTTACTGGGGGAAGATGGGGACAGTACACCAGGCTAATAAGGGTTATGGGAGAAAATCGGGGGCGGACAAGTCACCGTCTTCCAGGATCAGTGCGAACCAAGACCGGTCACCCTGGGACTCTCAGCCCTGACCTTGTCGCTGTAGCCTGGACAGCAACTTTAACCACGCCCTTACACCCAGCCTGCCCCGCGCCCATCATGTTGCCGAGGCCGCCCTCACACCCACATTGCCCCGCGCCCATCATGTTGCTGAGGACGCCCTCACACCCACATTGCCCCGCGCCCATCATGTTGCTGAGGACGCCCTCACACCCACATTGCCTCGCGCCCACCATGTTGTTGAGGACGCCCTCACACCCAGCCTGCCCCGCGCCCACCATGTTGCCGAGGCCGCCCTCACACCCACATTGCCCCGCGCCCACCATGTTGCTGAGGACGCCCTCACACCCACATTGCCCCGCGCCCATCATGTTGCTGAGGACGCCCTCACACCCACATTGCCCCGCGCCCACCATGTTGCTGAGGACGCCCTCACACCCACATTGCCCCGCGCGTCGCCATGTTGCTGAGGACGCCCTCACACCCACATTGCCCCGCGCGTCGCCATGTTGCTGAGGACGCTTGCCCTCCAGCTTCGCCTATGTCGGTTTCACTCGACCGCCCGCGGGTCGTCCGGGGCCAGGGTGGCTGTGGTGAGTGTTTGTGGAGGAAGGGGACTGCCCGAGTCCCGGGGTGTTGCGCGGGCAGATAGGCCAAGGGCCCTGGGGGCGGAAGGGCTGACTGCTGAACTGCGCCCTGGGGTAGGAAAGAAAGTTCAGTTTATTATCAGAGTGCATACATGTCACCACGGGACAACCAAGGCATTGAGTGTGTGACTAAACATATTGATGAAGGAAGAGCAGTAGATGTACGGATTTCACAGCTTTGTGGGCCGAAGGACCTGTATTGTGCTGCAGGTTTTCTATGTTTTTAAATCTATAGGACAGTAACTGTAAACAGGATCAATGAAAGAGCGAGAGCGCAGAAAACAACAAACTGCCAATGTAAATATTTTTATTTATAAATAGCAATAAATAACGAGAGCATGAAGTAACCAGATAGAGTCCTTAAAGTGAGATAATCGGTTGTGGGATTACCGGAACTAGAATGAATGTAGTTACCCCTTTTGTTCAAGAACCTGACGGTTGAGGGGTAATAACTGTTCCTAAACATGGTGGTGCGAATCCTAAGGCTCCTGTACCTTCTCCGAAGCATTCGAGCTCTCAGCCAGACTATGCAACAGTTTCTTCCCCCAAGCTATCAGACCACTCAATGCCCGAAGCCTGGACTGACACCTTGCCCTATTGTCCTGTTTATTATTTATTGTAATGCCTGCACTGTTTTTGTGCACTTTATGCAGTCCAGTGTAGGTCTGTAGTCTAGTGTAGCTTTCTCGGTTTTTTTTTACATAGTTCAGTCTCGTTTTTGTACTGTATCATGTAACACCATGGTCCTGAAAAACGTTGTCTCATTTTTACTATGTACCAGCACTTATGGTCGAAGTGACAATAAAAGTGACTTGACTTGACTTCTACCTGATGGCAACAGCGAGAAAAGACATGGTCTGGGTGGTGAGGATCTTTGATGATAGATCATAAACACCAAAGAGATTCTGCAGATGCTGGAAATCCAGAGAGAAACACATACAATGCTGGAGGACCTCAGCAAGTCAGGCAGCATCTATGGAGAGGAATTGGTAGTTGATGTTTTGAGAAAAACTCATGTCTTCCCCCTTTACTTGCGGTCCTGATGAAGGGTCTCAGCCTCTTATGCTAGTGATGGATGCATCTTTAGTTCCTGAATTCAGTTGGCTCATTACTTGGAAAATGCTGGAGCAATTCAGCAGGTCAGGCAGCATCAATGAAAATGAATTAAACAGCTGCTTCTCCGAGGATGGTTACCTGGTTGTGGTGGAGAGGTATGCAAGTTTCTGTGATCCCAAGAGCGATGCCGTTTGGAGTTTAGTGCCTGGTAGGGTCACCACTGGCGTTAAGATCAAGAGAGAGGCTCCAGACAAAGAGCGGATCCAACTGAGATGTCAGCAGTGGAGCTGCCAGAAGATCATGACACATCACAATGGCAGTGAGGACGGAGAAAATCCCAGTCTTCTTGCATTGCATGCCACTGGACCCTGACCCTGATCTGCGAAGGACTGTTGGGTGGCTGCCACTGTGATCACTCAGGTCAAGTCTCATCTTCGAAGGGAATAACCCACTGGGAGAATCTCATTCTCGACTTGGGCAGGTAGTATTAGTGTGATCACTTGAGTGGAGTTGGTTAAGAGAACAGTACCCTTAGGCTGGAGTATTGCACCAAAATGCATTACAACTAAAATGACCGACTAAACTAATCACTTCTGAATACACTATACCCATAACCTTCCTCAGGTGCCTAACCAAGACCGGCTTGCAGTCCTCTATTATATCTGACTCTAATACCACCTGAGGCTATGCACTCCGTTTATAAAAACGTCTCCTTAGAACTGACACCCCCCCACCTCTCACATTCAGAACATGTCCTCTGGTGTTAAACATTTGGTGTATCTGATGCTGTTGTGTTCCTGCAGGTGCTGTCAGGCTGTGGAGTGTTTGATGGCTCCGAGATCCATGAGGCCTCAGCGTAAGAATCTATTTCATTTTGTGCCCAAAACTTATTTTGTTGCTGTGAAATTGTTGAATTGTTTAATCTGTGGGGATCCTGTGTGATGGAACAGTGTAGACGGAGCTTCACTCTGTATCTAACTGTCCCTGTCCTGGGAGTGTGTGATGGAACAGTGTAGAGGGAGCTTCACTCTGTGTCTAACTGTCCCTGCCCTCGGAGTGTGTGATGGGACAGTGTAGAGGGAGCTTCACTCTGTATCTGACTGTCCCTGCCCTGGGAGTGTGTGATGGGACAGTGTGGAGGGAGCTTCACTCTATCTAACTGTCCCTGCCCTGGGAGTGTGTGATGGGACAGTGTAGAGGGAGTTTCACTCTGTATCTAACTGTCCCTCTCCTGGGAGTCTGAGATGGGACAGTGTAGAGGGAGCTTCACTCTGTATCTAACTGTATCTGCCCTGGGAGTGTGTGGTGGGACAGTGCAGAGGGAGTTTCACTCTGTATCTGACTGTCCCTGCCCTGGGAGTGTGTGATGGGACAGTGTAGAGGGAGCTTCACTCTGTATCTGTCTGTCCCTGCCCTGGGAGTGTGTGATGGGACAGTGTAGAGGGAGCTTCACTCTGTATCTGACTGTCCCTGCCCTGTGTGTGTGTGATGGGACAGTGTAGAGGGAGCTTCACTCTGTATCTGACTGTCCCTGCCCTGGGAGTGTGTGATGGGACAGTGCAGAGGGAGTTTCACTCTGTATCTGACTGTCCCTGTCCCGGGAGTGTGTGATGGGACAGTGTAGAGGGAGCTTCACTCTGTATCTAACTGTCCCTCTCCTGGGAGTCTGAGATGGGACAGTGTAGAGGGAGCTTCACTCTGTATCTAACTGTATCTGCCCTGGGAGTGTGTGGTGGGACAGTGTAGAGGGAGTTTCACTCTGTATCTGACTGTCCCTGCCCTGTGTGTGTGTGATGGGACAGTGTAGAGGGAGCTTCACTCTGTATCTAACTGTCCCTGTCCTGGGAGTGTGTGATGGAACAGTGTAGAGGGAGCTTCACTCTGTGTCTAACTGTCCCTGCCCTCGGAGTGTGTGATGGGACAGTGTAGAGGGAGCTTCACTCTGTATCTGACAGTGTGGAGGGAGCTTCACTCTATATCTAACTGTCCCTGCCCTGGGAGTGTGTGATGGGACAGTGTAGAGGGAGCTTCACTCTATATCTAACTGTCCCTGCCCTGGGAGTGTGTGATGGGACAGGGTAGAGGGAGCTTCACTCTGTATCTGACTGTCCCTGTCCTGGGACTCTGTGATGGGACAGTGTAGAGGGAGCTTCACTCTGTATCTGACTGTCCCTGCCCTGGGAGTGTGTGATGGGACAGTGTAGAGGGAGCTTCACTCTGTATCTGACTGTCCCTGCCCTGGGAGTGTGTGATGGGACAGTGTGGAGGGAGCTTCACTCTATCTAACTGTCCCTGCCCTGGGAGTGTATGATGGGACAGTGTAGAGGGAGTTTCACTCTGTATCTAACTGTCCCTGTCCTGGGAGTGTGTGATGGAACAGTGTAGAGGGAGCTTCACTCTGTGTCTAACTGTCCCTGCCCTCGGAGTGTGTGATGGGACAGTGTAGAGGGAGCTTCACTCTGTATCTGACAGTGTGGAGGGAGCTTCACTCTATATCTAACTGTCCCTGCCCTGGGAGTGTGTGATGGGACAGTGTAGAGGGAGATTCACTCTGTATCTGACTGTCCCTGTCCTGGGACTGTGTGATGGGACAGTGTAGAGGGAGCTTCACTCTGTATCTGACTGTCCCTGCCCTGGGAGTGTGTGATGGGACAGTGTAGAGGGAGCTTCACTCTGTATCTGACTGTCCCTGCCCTGGGAGTGTGTGATGGGACAGTGTGGAGGGAGCTTCACTCTATCTAACTGTCCCTGCCCTGGGAGTGTGTGATGGGACAGTGTAGAGGGAGTTTCACTCTGTATCTAACTGTCCCTCTCCTGGGAGTCTGAGATGGGACAGTGTAGAGGGAGCTTCACTCTGTATCTGACTGTCCCTGCCCTGGGAGTGTGTGATGGGACAGTGCAGAGGGAGTTTCACTCTGTATCTGACTGTCCCTGTCCCGGGAGTGTGTGATGGGACAGTGTAGAGGGAGCTTCACTCTGTATCTAACTGTTCCTCTCCTTTTTTTTATTACAAAATCCTTTATTACAAATTTCGGTGCTATACAATATATACAAAACAGTGGCAAACACAATTACTGCACTACAAATAGACAATAGACATTACACCAGAATGTTGCCATCTCTATCCACGATGGCATTTACACCCCGCGGAGCCCAACGGTCTCGAAACTCCTCCAAGGCCACTGTGGACTGCGCATGTTCCTTTTCAATAGTTACCCGAGCACGAACATACCCCCTAAACATTGCCAGGCAGTCTGCCCGGGGAGATCCTCCCGCCACCCGTTTCCAAGACCCACGGACTGGGAGTGTGTGATGGACAGTGTGGAGGGACTTGTCATTGGAACGTGGGTCTCTGCTCTCTGACCTGAGCTGTTTTATCTTGACATAGGATCCTCGTCCACCTGAGTCGAGGAGGTGCGGACTTCCAGGTTTACGCCCCGAACGTGTCGCAGATGCACGTCATTGACCATGTAAAGGGGGAAGCAGCTGCAGAGAGCCGGTGAGTGCCCTTGACACCGTGACCTGATACCCCACTCGCGCTGCTTTTCCATGAGTGCAGTCTCAGAGCTATCATGGCGAATCTGAGATTCAAACTTGCATCAGATATGTTACAGAAACAAACTCCTGTATCTCTGCTGCATTGTCTGGAACTGTGTGTTGGTCTGGTCCTCCTAACTGGGGCGGGGGGGGGGGGGGGGGGGGGGGAGTAGGGTATATGTAATTGGGAAGAGCAGAACAGCTTCAGTTAATTGATTCATGGGGTGCTGTGTTAGTTGTTTACAGAGAGATTGGGACTGTGTTTGTGTGTGTGATTTCTTCCCCCCCAGTGAGGGTATATGTGTGTGTGTATATAGCGTGTACTGTTTCTGCATAAATACAATCTAAAATGTGAACAAATCCTCACGTCGTAATAATAAAGAGAACCAAATTAATTAAATAACACAAAATATATACTTGTTCATTTATTTATTAAGAAAAAATACCCAATATTACATTTTTATTTTTGGAAAAAGTATATGAACTTTAGCTTTTAGTAACTGGTGTGACCCCCTTGTACAGCAATAACTTCAATCAAATGTTCCCAGTAACTGTTGATCAGTCCTGCACATTGGCTTCAAAGAATGTTAGGCCACCCCTCCTTACCGAATTGTTCGAACTCTAGGAAATCAGTGGACTTCCTAGCATGAACTACTTGCTTCAGGTCCTTCTACAACATTTCTGCAGGATTCAGGTCAGGACTTTGACTCGGCCATTCCAGAACACAATTTTTTTTCTTTTTAAACCACTCTATTGTTGGTTTCCTCTTGTCTTTCGCATCATTCTCTTGTTACGTTATCCAACTTCTATTAAGCTTTAGGTGGACTGCTACCCTGACACTCTCCTGTGAAACGGCTTCATAGAATTTTGAATTCATTGTTCCTTTAACAATTGCAAGCTGTCCAGGCCCTGCGGCAGCAAATCAGCCCCAATCTATGATTCTCCTTCCACCATGCTTCACAGTTGGAGTGGGGTTTTGGTGTTGGCATGCAGTGCCCTTTTTCCTCCAAACATAGCAGTGCCAAAATGTTTCAACATTTGTTTCATCTGTCTACAGAATATTGTCCCAGAAGTGTTGTCGAACATCCAGGTGGCCTTTAGCAAACTTGAGATATGCAGCAATGTTTTTTTGGAGAGCAGTTCATGATGTCCTTCCATGAACACCATTCTTGTTCGGTGCTTGTAGTGGACACATGAACAGAGACCTTAACGTGTTCGAGAGATCTCTGCAGATGGTTTGGTGTTACCCTTGTTCTTTTTTACCACCTCCTGCATTGCACGTTGTGCTCTTGGTGTGATATTTGCAGGATGTCCACTCCTAGTGAAAGTAGCAACACATGGAGAGTTTCCTCCATTTGTGTACAATTTCTGTGGGCTGATGAGCACTCAGGTCTTTAGAAATGCTTTTGTAGCCTTTTCCAGCTTCATGCATCTCTACGATTCTTATTCTAAAGTACTCTGAAGTTGTTTTGATTGAACAACTGCACATAAAGAGAACTTGCTTGAGAAGAGCAGGCTCTGTCAGTAACCTGACTTTGTGTGTCTTTTTTATAAGGCAGGGCATCTCTACAACCCACACCTCCAATATCATCTCATTGATTGGATGGCTCCAGAAGGCATTACTCCAGAGGTTCACATACTTTTTCCAACAAATACATGTAATATTAGATCATTTTCCACAATAAATAAATGCTCTTTTACAATTTATTTCATTGGGTTCTCTTTATCTAGTTTTAGGGTAGGTGAAGATCTGATTACATTTTAAGTCATATTTATGCAGAAATGGAGAAATTTCTACAGGGTTCACAAACCTTCTAGCACCACTGTATGTACAGAGCCTATGAAAAGTATTCAACCCCTTGGAAGTTTTCATGTTCTATTGGTTTACAACATTGAATTGCAGTAGATGTAATTGTTTTTTTTACACTGATCAACAGAAAATGACTCTCGTGTCAAAATGAAAACAGATCTCTACAAAGTGAACTAAATTAATTACAAATATAAAGCACAAAGTACTTGATTGCATAACTATCCACACCCTTCAAGTTAGTATTTAGTGGATGCACCTTTGGCAGCAATTACAGCCTTGAGTCTGTGTGGGTGGGTCTTTATCAGCTTTGCACATCTGGACACTGCAATTTCCCCACATTCTTCTTTACAAAACTGCTCAAACTGTGTCAGATTGCATGGGGATCATGAGTGAACAACCCTTTTCAAGTCCAGCCACATATTCTGAATTGGATTGAGGTCTGAACTCTGACATGGCCACTCCAGGACATTAACTCTGGTGTTTTTAACCATATAACAATTACAGCATGGAAACAGGCCATCTCAGCCCTTCTAGTCCATGCCAAATGCTTACTCTCACCTAGTCCCACCGACCTGCACTTAGCCCATAACCCTCCATTCCTTTCCTGTCCATATACCAATCCAATTTTTTTTAAATGACAAGCCATTCCTGTGTAGCTTAGGCTTTCTGCTTGGGGTCATTGTCTTGCTGGAGAACAAATCTCCCAAGGTGCAGTTCTCTTGCAGACTGCATCAGCATTTCCCTGTATTTTGCTGCATTCATTTTACCCTCTACCTTC
The DNA here is from genome assembly GCF_030144855.1 of Hypanus sabinus. Taxonomy (NCBI): domain Eukaryota; kingdom Metazoa; phylum Chordata; class Chondrichthyes; order Myliobatiformes; family Dasyatidae; genus Hypanus; species Hypanus sabinus. The sequence continues at coordinate 188,436,665 of NC_082709.1, forward strand.
ATAAGCCTCCCAGGGCCTGCTGCAGTGAAGCGTTCCACATCACGATGCAGTCACCACCATGCTTCACGGTAGGGTTGACGTGTTGTTGGTGACGTGTGGTATTTGGCTTGTGCCAAACGTAGTGTTTAGTGTGATGGTCAAAATGCTCAACTTTGGTTTCATTAAACCATGAGGCATTCTTCCAGCTGACTTCAGAGTCTCCCACATGCCTTCGGGCATACTCCAGCTGAGAATTCATGTGAGTTTTTTTCATAGAAACATAGAAAACCTACAGCACACTACAGGTGCTTCAGCCACAATGCTGTGCTGAACATGTATTTACATAGAAATCACCGAAGGTTACCCATGGACCTCTATTTTTCTAAGCTCCATATACCTAACCAGAGGTCTCTTAAAAGCCCCTGTTGTATCTGTCTCCACCACCGTCATTGGCAGCCCATTCCACGCACTCACCACTCTGCATGAAAAACTTACCCTGACATCTCCTCTGTACCGACTTCTAAGCACCTTAAAATTGTGCCCTCTTGTGTTAGCCATTTCAGCCCTGAGAAAAAGCCTCTGACTATCCACACATCATCTTATACACCTCTATCAGGTCACCTCTGATGCTCCGTTGCTCCAAGGAGAAAAGGCCAAGTTCACTCAACCTATTCTCATAAGGCATGCTCCCCAATCCAGGCAACATCCTTCCTGTAGTGAAGCAACCAGAACTGAGCACAATACTCCAAGTGGGGTCTGACCAGGGTCCTGTATAGCTGCAGCATTACCTCTCAGCTCCTAAACTATGGACTCAGACCCCAAGATCCCTCTGATCCTCCACACTGCCAAGAGTCTTACCATATATACTATATTCTGCCATCATATTTGACCTACCAAAATGAACCACTTCACACTGATCTGGGTTGAACTCCATCTGCCACTCCTCAGCACAGTTTTGCATCCTATCAGTGTCCCACTGTAACCTCTGACAACCCTCCACACTATCCACAACACCCCCCAACCTTTGTGTCATCAGCAAATTTACTAATTCATCCCTTCACTTCCTCATCTAGGTCATTTATAAAAATCACGAAGAGAAGGGGTCCCAGAACAGATTCCTGAGGAACACCACTGGTCACCGACCTCCATGCAGAATATAACCCGTCTACAACCACTCTTTGCCTTCTGTGGGCAAGCCAGTTCTGGATCCACAAAGCAATGTCCCCTTATATCCTATGCCTCCTTACTTTCTCAAAAAACCTTGCATGGGATACCTTATCAAATGCCTTGCTGAAATCCATATTCAGTACATCTACGGCTCTTCCTTCATCAATGTGTATAGTCACATGCTTAAGAAATTCAGCCTGCCTTTGACAAAGCCATGCTGACTTCCTAATCATTATTATGCTTCTCCAAATGTTCATAAACCCTGCCTCTCAGGATCTTTTCCATCAATTTACCAACCATTGAAATAAGACTCACTGGTCTATAATTTCCTGGGCTATCTCTACTCCCTTTCTTGAGTAAGGGAACAATATCTGCAGCCCTCCAATCCTCTGGAACCTCTCCCGTACCCATTGCTGATACAAAGAACATTGCTGGGGCTCAGCAATCTCCTCCCTTGCCTTCCACAGTAGCCTGAGGTTATCTTGTCCAGTTCCAGATACTTATCCAACTTGATGCTTTCCAAAAGCTCCAGCACATCCTCTTTCAAATGTCTATATGATCAAGCTTTTCAATTTGCTGTAAGTCATCCCTACAATCGCCAAGATCCTTTTCAGTAGTGAATACTGAAGCAAAGTATTCATTAAGTACCTCTGCTATCTCCTCCAGTTCCATACACACTTTCCCACTGTCACACTCGGTTGGTCCTATTCTCTCACATCTTATCCTCTTGCTCTTCACATACATGTAGAATGTCTTGGGGTTTTCCTTAATCCTGCTCGCCAAGGCCTTCTCATGGCCCTTTCCGGCTCTCCTAATTTCATTCTTAAGCTTCCTGCTAGCCTTATAATCTTCAGGATCTATATCATTATCCAGTTTTTTGAACTTTTTGTAAGTTTTTCTTCTTGACTAGATTTTCAACAGCCTTTGTACACCACAGTTCCTGTACCCCGCCATCCCTTCCCTGTCTTATTGGAATGTACCTATACAGAACGCAACGCAAATATCCCTTAAGCATTTGCCACATTTCTGTCATACATTTCCGTGAGATTATCTGTACCCAATTTATGCTTCCAAGTTCCTGCTGATAGCTTCATATATCCCTTTACTCCAATTAAGTGCTTTCCTAACTCGTCAGGTTCTGTCTCTCTCCAATGCTATGATAAAGGAGATAGAATTGTGATCACTGTCTCCAAAATGCTCTCCCACTGAGAGATCTGACACCTGACCAGGTTCATTTCCCAATACCAGATCAAGTACAGCCTCTCCTCTTGTAGGCTTTATTTATATATAAAAATCAAAAGTTCCTGATCATACCTAACAAGCTCCACCCCATTTAAACCCCTCGCTCTAGGGACATACCAGTTAATATTTGTGAAATTAAAATCTCCGTCCTTGTTATTATTATACCTTTCCAGAATCTGTCTCCCTATTTGCTCCTCGATGTCTCTGTTGCTATTGGATGGTCTATAAACAATGCCCAGTAGAATTATTGACCTCTTCCTGTTTCTAACTTCCACCCACAGAGGCTCAATAGACAATACCTCTATGACTTCCTCCTTTTCTGCAGCCATGACACTATCTCTGATCAGCAGTACCACATCCCCACCTCTTTAGCTTCCCTTTCTGAATTATCTATACCCGGCACTTGAAGTAACCATTTCTGCCCCTGAGCCATCCAAATCTCTGTAATGGTCACAACATTATAGCTCCAAGTACTGATCCACGCTCTCAGCTCATCTGCTTTCTTCATGATGCTTCTTGCATTAAAATAGAAGCATCACAAACCATCGGTCCGAGCACATCCCTTCTCTATCACCTGCCTATCCTCCCTCTCACACTGCTTTCTCTATTTGTGAGCTAACCACCCCTTCCTCTGTCTCTTCAGTTCGGTTCCCACCCCCAGCAATTCTAGTTTATACTCTCCCCAGTAGCCTTAGCAAACCTCCCCACCAGGATATTGGTTCCCCTGGGATTCAAGTGCAACCCGTCCTTTTTTTTACAGGTCACACCAGCCCCAAAAGAGGTCCCAGTGATCCAGAAATCTGAATCCCTGACCCCTGCTCCAATCCCTCAGCCACGCATTTATCCTCCACCTCATTCTATTCCTATACTCACTGTCACGTGACATGGGCAGTAATCCCAAGATTACTATCTTTGAGGTCCTGCATCTCAACTTCATTCCTAACTGCCTGTAGTCTGGTTTCAGGCTCCCTTTTCCTACCTGTGTCGTTGGTACCAATGTGTACCATGACCTCTGGCTGTTCTCCCTTCCCCTTCAGGATATCTTGAAACACATCAGGACCCTGGCACCTGGGAGACAAACTACCAACCGTGCTTCTTTCCTGCATTTGCAGAATTGCCTGTCTGACCCCCTAACTATAGAGTCCCTTATTACTACTGCCTTCCTCTTCCCTTCCCTACACTTCTGAGCCACAGGGCCAGACTCTGTGCCAGAGGTTTTCTGTTTGCCTATTCCCCAAAAAACTGCAATTGGTGAAGCACCCGGGCAACAGTTGTTGTATGTGCAGTCTCTCCCACCTCAGCCACTGAAGCTTGTAACCCCTCCAGAGTTGTCATCGGTCTCCTGGTGGCCTCCCTCACTAGTCCCCTTCTTGCACAGTCACTAGTTTTTGAGGATGGCCTGGTCTAGGCAGATTTAAAGCTGCATCATATTCTTTCAATTTCTTAATGATTGACTTAACTGTACTCCAAGGGGAATTCATTGACTTGGGAATTTTCTTGTATCCATCTCCTGACTTGTGCTTTTCAATAACCTTTTTTGCGGAGATGCTTGGAGTGTTCTTTTGTCTTCATGGTGTAGTTTTTGCCAGGATACTGACTCACCAGCAGCTGTATCTTCCAGATACAGGTGTGTTTTTACTTCGATTATTTGAAACACCTTGGCTGAACACAGGTCTCCAAAAACATATCCATTTAACTAATTTTCTGACTACTAAAACCAATTGGCTGCACCATTGATGATTTAGTATGTCATATTAAAGGGGGTGAATACTTATGCAATCAATTGTTTAGTGTTTTATATTTGTAATTAATTTAGATTACTTTGTAGAGATCTGTTTTCACATTGACATGAAGGAGTCCTTTTGTTGATCAGTGTCAAAAAAGCCAAATTAAATTGACTGTAATTCAAAGTTCTAAATCAATAAAACGTGAAAATATCTGAGAGGGTGTGACGATTTTCTATAGGCACTTTGTGTGTGTTTGTGTGTATATGTGCTCAGACTCCCTGGCACTGTACTGTGCTTTTCATTTCCTGATTCCTTTTGTCAGGAACGTTCTGGTGGAGTCGGCAAGAATTGCCCGTGGTCAGGTTCTGGATCTGGTCCGTCTCCGAGCCGAGGATCACGATGCTGTCATCTTCCCTGGTGGATTTGGGGCAGCCAAGAACCTGTGAGTGATGAAGCTGATTCTCGGTGTTGTGGAGATTGTCAGGGGTGAGAGAAGTACGTTTCGAACACACACGCTCCCACCCTGTGTCTGTATCACACACAGTTCATTCACTTGCCAGCCTGCTGGGATCACCAGTGGTCTGCAGCTTTGTCACTGGCCTGTTTGTGGTTCAGCCGCACCCTCCTGACCTTTGGTCACGCAGTGCAGAGGGATGAGGGTCATTCACAGCTCCAGGCAGCGGGTAGTTGAGGACTCTGACTGCCTGCCCCTCTTCCGGGGTTACATCCATGCCAGAATGTCTGTGGAGGAGCCTGTGGTCTCTATGGTATTACAGGAAAGATAGTAGCATGAATAGGAGATAGACTAGCAGGTGTCAGAGAGTGGGGAGAAAAGGGGCAGAGATGATAAATCTGTGATGATGGAATGGCGGAGCAGAGTCAGTGAGTCAAATGGCCAGATTCTGCTCCTCTATCTTATTGTCGTATGGGGGATTTCAGGGATTAGTGGGGCCCGAAGAGGCTCGAGTGGGTAGTAGATAGTGATACAGTGGATTCTGGTTAATCAGTTAACTCTTAAAGAACAAAAATGAATTGAGAAAATTGCTGGAGTTTATTTGTTTATTTGGGGCAGCAGACTGTTCTGAACAGTTTCGAACTATGTCAACCGCATGCACTTGTGTGCCTTTTAGACACTACACAGTGATTAGAGCAAACAGTTTTTAAGTAGCATCTGTTGCATGTGTTGTGTACAAAAAGCAGTGTTGGTGAGATACAAGTAGACAGTTCACTGTGGTTTCAGGCATTCAGGCTTGGCTGGGAGTGAAAATAAAATATTTTCACTACTTCAGCATGTTAGGAACTATGAAGAATTTGAAGGTATCAACAATCATCTTGAATGTTACAATGAAAGTGATTTGGAAGATACAAATGTAGAAAGCATTGTATGAAGGCAGTCCATTACCTGCACTAAATGCTCGATTGTGTTCTACTTTGTTCTGTATTTCATTGAAATACATAATTTATTATGCAATTAAATGGTAGTTTATCTTTTTTCTAAATATCCTTGGAGCAACGGAGGATGAGAAGTGACCTGATAGAGCTGTACAAGATAATGAGAGGCGTTGATGGTGTGGACAGTCAGAGGCTGTTTCCCAGGGCTGAAATGGTTAGCACGAGAGGGCGTGGTTTTAAGGTGCTGGCTGGGGAGTAGGTACAGAGGAGATGTCAGTGGTATATTTTTTTACTCGGTGAGTGCCTGGAATGGGCTGCCAACGACGGTGGTAGAAACAAATATGATAGGGTCTTTTAAGAGACTCCTGGATGAATACATGGAGCTTAGGAAAATAGAAGGCTATGGGTAAGCCTAGGTAGTTCTAAGGTAGGGACATGTTTGGCACAGCTTTGTGGGCCGAAAGGCCTGTATTGTGCTGTAGGTTTTCTATGTTCCTATCTTTTTAACTATTTCATGAAACTTTGGCTAATAGGGCAACTGCTTTATTGGTCCAAAATTTACTGGTCCTGATGTATCCAAAATAACTGGATAAGTCACCTGAACCAGGAGGATTACATCCCAGAGTCCTGAGAGAGGTTGCTGAAGAGATAACAGATGCATTGATCATGATTTTTCAAGAATCCCTTGATTCTGGCAAGGGCCCGGAGGACTGGAAGATGCAAATATCACTCTCACTCTTTAAGAAGGGAGGAAGGCAAAAGAAGGGAAATTATAGGCCAGTTAGCCCAACCTCAGTGGTTGGGAATGTGTTGGAGTCTATTATTAATGATGAGGTTTTGAGGTACTTGGAGACTAATGATAAAATAAGTCAAAGTTGGCATGGTTTCTGTGAAGGAAAATCTCACCTGTCAAATCTGTTAGAGCTTTTTGAGGAAGTTACAAGCAGGGTGACAAATGAGGTAGTGGATGTCTTTTACTTGGATTTTCAGAAGGCATTTGATAAGGTGCCACACATGAGGCTGCTTAACAAGATAAGATCTCATGGCATTACAGGAAAGATACTGTAAAGATAGAGGAATGGCTGACAGGCAGGATGCAGCGAGTAGGAATAAAGGGGCCTTTTCTGGTTGGCAGCCAGTGTCTAGTGGTGTTTCTCGGGGGTCAGTATTGGGATCACTACTTTTCACATTGTCTGTCAGTGATTTGGTAAAGGAGTTGATGGCTTTGTGGCAAAGTTTGTGGATGATGTGAAAATGGGTGGAGGGGTAGGTAGTGCTGAGGAAGCAGTGTTTGCAGCAGGACTTAAACAAAATGGAAGAATGGGCAAAAAAAGTGGCAGATGGAATACAGTGTTGGGAAATGTATGATAATGCCTTTTGGTAAAAGGACAATAGTGCAGACTAGTATCTAAATGGGGAGAAGGTTCAAACATCAGAGGTGCAGAGAGACTTGGGAGTGAGTCCTTGTGCAAGTCTCCCAGCAGGTTAATTCACAGGTTGAGTCTGTGATAAAGAAGGCAAGTGCAATGTTGGCATTCATTTCAAGGGGAATAGAATATAAAAACAAGGAGATAATGCTGAGCTTTTATAAGACACTAGTCAGGCTGCACTTGGAGTGTTGTCAACAGCTTTGGGCCCCATATCTCAGACAGGGTGTGTTGTCATTGGAGAGAGTCCAGAGGAGGTGCACAAGGATGATTCCGGGAACAAAGGGGTTAACCTATGAGGAGCGTTTGTCAGCTTCGGGCCTGTACTCACTGGAATTTAGAAGCATGGGGGAGGATCTTATTGAAACCTACCAAATGTTCAAATGACTAGATAGGGTGGATGTGGAGAGGATGTTTCCTCTGGTGGGGGTATCTAGAACTAGGGGGCACAGTCTCAAGAGTGAGGGGTGACCCTTTAGAACAGAGGTAAGGAGGGATTGTTTTAACCAGAGAGTAGTAATCTGTGGAATGCTCTGACACAGACTGAGGTGAAGGCCAAGTCAGTGGGTATATTTAAAGCAGAAGTTGATCATTTCCTGATCGGTCGGCATCAAAAGATTTGGCAGGAAGGCAGGTCTATGGGACTGAATGAGATCCAGGAACAGCCATGATGGAATGGCAGAGCAGACTCGGTGGGCTGAATGGCCTAATTCTGCTCCTATGTCTTAATGGTGCAGTGTGAATGATGGTTCGGGTTGTGTTCAGGTGACAGGTGGGAGGCTAAGAAGAAGAAATGTTTGAATGCTTCTCTCTCAGAGAAGGAGAGGACGGTTACTGTTAAATCAGACCCAGAGACGGGGACGACTCTGTATTGGAGGTCAACATGCCTCAGCATATCTGCAGCCTGAGATGGTGGAGAGATGTGTCCCCTGAGACTGGGGATCAGTTGCCACATGAGGAGGTAAAGTTATCCCTGGTAAAGGCTGTATGTTTAGAGTTTCTCCTCCCAGAGCTGGAGGATGGCCCTGTTATACAGGGCGTCCTCCGGCATCTCCTGAACATCTGTCCTCCGGACTGGTGAGCAGTGCCACTGTGGGGAGGCAGATGCCTTCAGTTGAGACTGTACACTCAGTGTACGTGTTCTCTGGGGAGGGGCAAAGCCCTGTAGAACAGGGGCCGTCTGTGGGTGGAGGGTCACCAGTGGGATTAGTTTTCCAGTTTGTTGCCTCATTCGAGGCCAAGTTCTCTGTTGAGCGCCTGGCCCTGGTGCACGAGGAGAACTGGAGCAACCCTGGATTGCCACCCTATGTAGCTATTCAGGGAGAAGGTGTCCCAGCGGCTGAGGGGTGGGGGGACTCTGCTAGCACTGACTCCAGGGAGGGATTCTGGAACCAGGCGTGGTGGGGCCTGTCTCTTTTACTGATCCTAGGGATGGTGGGGTCTTCCATTAGGGCTATGGTGAGGAGTGAGATGGTCACATCGGGTGTAGATGTTAACTACTTGGAAGGTGACAAACGCGTGGGACACAGTGAGGGATGAAGAGGAGGACACTTTTGAACCCAAAATGGCAGACTTCCTTAACCCCAGCACTGTCACAGCCCGTCCCTCTGGAGGAGATCCGTGACTTTGTGAGGGACTACTGGAGGAAACCTTTCAAGGCCCAGTTGGCCACTGATCTGGGTCTGGGAGGGGTTATCCAGTCATTCCACACGATCCTCCAAAAGAAGGGGAGGGAAGCTGAGGTGCCAGTTTAAGGACTCTCCGCAAATTCCATCATCTCTCTGCCCTCCGGGTGAGCTTCTTGCGGTGTGCCGATTCATTTTGTAAACGTGTATGCCCCTGAGCCCGGCCCGATGCAGGCGCACCTCTTCTGAGAGGTTTCCACGTTGCTGGGGTCCATTGGTCATAGTCTGTGTGTTATCCTGAGGGGTGATTTCAAATGCATCCTAGAGGAGAGGGATCGCACTGGTCTATTCAGAGAGAGGGTGTCCCAGCGGCTGAGGAGTGAGAGGACTCTCCTTGCACTGATCCTGGGGAGGGTAGCAAGGGTGTGGAGGTCAGCATGGCCCAGCCACATATGGTGCGGTGAGCTGTCCTGCAGGAATGCTCACGTTGTCCTTCAATGACCCTCCAAAGTATTTCTTGTACGGGCTGCTTCTGCATGCCTTTCCTTTCCTTCGTCTGGCGGCAGAGTAGGCCCCAGAGGAAATCTCTTCATGTGGGGTCCTTCCCCTGTACTTTGGGGATCGGGGGTGGAAGATGTGGCATCGGGCAGTACTGTTCAACAGGTTTTTAAGCAGTTTCACTGACACCCGGTCTGCCTGTCCATTCTGTGACCGGGAGGAGTCAGTGTATCTGGAGTGGGAGAGGTTGCAGGCCCTGTTTGAGGATATGAAGGGGCTGTTGCTCAGGTTCTGGTTGCTGTTCAGCCCTGCGTTCTTTATATACCAGCACCCAGTATGGAAGGGGGAGGGTCTCCTGGTGGGCTTGCTCCTGGGCCTGGCCAAGATGGCCATTCATAGGTCTAGACAGTGGAAAGTTGAGGGATCTGTCAGGGCCAACTGCCTGCTCCTCTTCCAAGGATGTGTTCGTGCCCGGCTGTCCTGGGAGAGGGAGCATGTGGTCACACTGGGAAAAGTGGGGGTTATACAGGAGCAGTGGTCCCCCCAGGGAATTGCCTGTTTTATAGTAGTAATCATATTTTAATTTGAATTTATTCACTGTCTTGTAAATACTTAATGTTTGTACTCTGTGTATTTTCTATGTAAATAAACTTTAGCACGAATAAACTCTTCTTGGGCTTCCATCCAGGTACAGGTACATGAAAGTGGCAGAGTTTGTCATTGAAATGTCAGATGGAGTTGATACCTGTACCTGGCTGGAAGCCTGAGAAGAGTTTGTCATATACGGTGGGAAAGCTCTAGGTCCTTTTTTAAACTTTTGTAGTTTTGTAAAAACAATGAGCAGTAGGATATGAGGGTCTGTCACTCTGACCTTTGGTTTAACAGCATCTGTCTGTCTGTCGTCCCCACAGCTCGACATTTGCCACAGACGGGAAGGACTGCCAAGTGATTCCAGATGTCCACAGAGTTCTGACCGAGTTTCACAAGGCACAGAAACCCATTGGGTTAGTGTGCTGGGTTACTGTATAATGACGTGGGAGCGAGCTGAACTTTGTTAGAGAAGTGGAAGTGATTCTCATTTCCACTGTCCCATTCACTGAGATCATGGCTGTTGCACTACAGATCCATTGTCTCAGACCACCCTTAATTATTTACTGTGATCCCTCTCTGAAGTCTTAGGTGCTCTAGCTATATAGATGTGCCTAAGACTTTTGTACAGTACTGTATCTCACTATTTTGGTCACTTTTTGCACTGCTTATTTACTCTTTTTTGTTTCTCCACGATTCATTGATAATGAGAACTCTCCTGATGTACATCGATATCACCCTCGTGTCACCTCGCCCTGACTTATTGACACACAGAACTCCCCTGATGTACATCGATATCACCCTCGTGTCACCTCGCCCCGATTCATTGACACACAGAACTCCCCTGATGTACATCGATATCACCCTCGTGTCGCCTCGCCCCGATTCATTGACACACAGAACTCTCCTGATGTACATCGATATCACCCTCGTGTCACCTCTCCCCGATCATTGACACACAGAACTCCCCTGATGTACATCGATATCACCCTCTTGTCACCTCGCCCCGATTCATTGACACACAGAACTCTCCTGATGTACATCGATATCACCCTCGTGTCACCTCTCCCCGATCATTGACACACAGAACTCCCCTGATGTACATCGATATCACCCTTGTGTCACCTCGCCCCGATTTATTGTCACACAGAACTCCCCTGATGTACATCGATATCACCCTCTTGTCACCTCGCCCCGATTCATTGACACACAGAACTCTCCTGATGTACATCGATATCACCCTCTTGTCACCTCGCCCCGATTCATTGACACACAGAACTCTCCTGATGTACATGGATATCACCCTCGTGTCACCTCGCCCCGATTCATTGACACACAGAACTCTCCTGATGTACATCGATATCACCCTCGTGTCTCCTCGCCCCGATTCATTGACACACAGAACTCCCCTGATGTACATCGATATCACCCTCGTGTCACCTCGCCCCGACTTATTGACACACAGAACTCTCCTGATGTACATCGATATCACCCTTGTGTCACCTCGCCCCGATTCATTGACACACAGAACTCTCCTGATGTACATCAATATCACCCTCTTGTCACCTCGCCCCGATTCATTGACACACAGAACTCCCCTGATGTACATCGATATCACCCTCGTGTCACCTCTCCCCGATTCATTGACACACAGAACTCCCCTGATGTACATCGATATCACCCTCGTGTCGCCTCGCCCCGATTCATTGACACACAGAACTCCCCTGATGTACATCGATATCACCCTCGTGTCACTTCTCCCCGATTCATTGACACACAGAACTCCCCTGATGTACATCGATATCACCCTCGTGTCGCCTCGCCCCGATTCATTGACACACAGAACTCTCCTGATGTACATCGATATCACCCTCGTGTCGCCTCACCCCGATGTTTAACCAGACTGATTTTGCCTCAGGTTGTGTTGCATTGCCCCAGTGCTGGCTGCCAAGGTGTTACCTGGGGTAGAGGTTACAGTTGGCCATGAGGAGGATGAAGGTGGGAGGTGGCCGTACGCAGGAACGGCAGCTGCCATCAAGGCCATGGGTGCCAAGCACCGAGTTACTGAAGTGGATATATCCTTTAGACTGGTCACTCTGCATAGAAGTGGTTGTGGGTAATGGGCTGCACAATGAAAATTGGGTGCTGGATGGCTATGAGGCACAGAATCAGAATTAGACCATTCAGCCCATCAAGTCTGCTCCACAATTCCATCATGGTTGATTTATTATCCCTCTCAACTCCATTCTCCTGCCTTCTCCCCATAACCATAAGACATAAGAGCAGAATTAGGCCCTTTGGCCCGTCGAGTCTGCTCCACCATTCAATCATGGCTGATCTGTTTTTGCCCTTCCTCACTCTTACTCCTGGTCTTCTGCCTGTAACCGTTGATTCTGTGGCCAATCAAGAAAATCAATCTCTTAGATACACCCAACAACCTGGCACTCACAGCTATCTGTGGTAATAAATTCCATAGATTTACCACCCTCTGGCTAAAGAAATTTTACTGGATCTCTGTTTTAAATGGATGCCCCTCTATCCTGAGGCTGTGCCCTCTTGTCCTAGACTCCCCCACCATGGGAAACATCCTTTCCACATCTACTCTGTCTAGGCCTTTCAACATTTTGAAAGGTTTCAATGAAGTCCCCCCTCATCCTTCTAAATTCCATTGTAATAACTCTTTCATTTCTGGAAACATCCTTGTGAACCTCCTCTTAACCTCTTCAATGCCAGCAGTTTTTTTTTAGATGAGGAGCCCAGAACGTTCACAATACTCAAGGTGAGGCCTCACCAGTGCCTTATAAAGCCACAGCATCACATCCCTGCTCTTGTATTCTAGATCTCTTGAAACGAATGCTAACATTGCATTTGTCTTCAACTCCTCTCACTCATCTGCAAGTTAACCTTTAGGTTGTTATGCACAAGGACTCCTAAGTCCTTTTGCAGCTCAGATTTTTGATTTTTCTCCCCAGTTAGAAAATAGGCTACACATCTATTTGTACTACCAAAGTGCATGCCCATGCATTTTCCAACATTGTATTTCATTTGCCACTCTTTTGCCCATTCTACTGATGTCTAAGTCCTTCTGCATCCTACCGGTTTCCTCAACAGTATCTACCCCTCCACAATCTTCGTACTATTTGCAAACTTGGTAACAAAGTCATCTATTTCATCATCCAAAGCATTGATATACAGCATAAAAAGAAACAGTCCCAACACTGACCCCTGTGAAACACAACTAGACACTGGCAGCCAACCAGAAAGGGATCCTTTTATTCTCACTCGCTGCCTCCTACCAATCCACCAATGCTCTAACCAACTTAGTCATTTTCCTGTAATACTACGGGCTCTTAACTTGATAAGCAACCTCATGTGGCACCTTGTCAAAGACCTTCTGGAAGTCTAAATATACACCATCCACTGCATCCCCTTTATCTATCCTATGTGTAATCTCCTCAAAGAATTCCAGCTGGGTCGTTGGGCAAGATTCTCCCTTAAAGAAACCATGCTGACTTTGTCCTATCTTGTCCAGTATCTCCAAGTACTTCTTCGGTTTTAGAATGCATCTATCCTGCACCTTCCTCATTTTTCCCAGAAACTCACAACATTGCTGCTGTGCTGTTGTCCTGCCAGCAGCTCCTTCCAATTTACTTTGGCCAACTCTTCTCTTATACCACTGAAATACTGTTTACTTCACTGAAATACTGTTATGTCAGACTTTACTTTCTCCCTATCACATTTCAAATTGAACTGGATCATATTGTGATCACTGCCTCCTGAGGGTTCTTTTACCTTTAGCTCCCTAATCATCGCCAGTTCATTACCTAACACCCAATCCAGTATAATTGATCAACGACAAACTGCTCTAAAAAGCCATCTCTTAGGCATTCAAGAGACTCACTCTCTTGAGATCTATAACCAACCTGATTTTTCCAATTGACCTGCATGTTGAAGTCTCCCATGACTATGATAACATTGCCCTTTTGATAGGCCGCCTTTATTTCCCATTGTAATCTGTGGTCCACATTCCAGCTACTGTTGGGAAGCTTGAATATAACTGCCATTAGGCTTCTTTAATCCTAGCAGTTTTTTAACTTAATCCACAAGGTTTCAGTATCTTCCGATCCTATGTCACATCTTTCTACTGATTTGATGACATTCTTTACAAGCAGAGCCAAGCCACCCCCTCTGCCTACCTTCCTATCCCTCTGATACAACATGTAACATCGGACATTCAGCTTCCAACTGCAACCATCCTTCAGCCATGATTCAGTGATGGCCACAACATCATACCTGGCAATCTGTAATATTGCAACAAGGTCATCCACCTTTTTTCTTATACTCCGCGCACTGAGATACAACACTTTGAATAAAGTATTTGCTACCCTTTTTGATTCTGCTTCCCTAATGCATTGATACTTAACCTGCTGGCAGCAATTTTGTCCTGTCACCTGCCAGCCCTTCCTGAAGTCTGCATGCTATCTTTTTTTTTTACCATCTTCCCTATCCTGAGACCTTTCACTCCAATTCTCAACCCTTGCCAAATTAGTTTAAACCGTCCCCAACTGCTCTGACAAACCTGCCTGTGAAAATATTGGTTCCTCTCGGGTTCAGGTGCAACCTGTCACTTTAGAACAGGTCACATCTTCCCCGGAAGAGATCCCAGTGATCCAAGAATCTGAAGCCCTGCCCCCTGCACCAGCTTCTCAGTCACGCATTTAGCTGCCAGACCATCCTGCTTCTACCCTCACTGGCTCGTGGTAGCGGCAGCAATCCAGAAATTACTACCCGGGAGGTCCTGCTTCTCAGCTTTCTGCCTAGCTCTCTAAATTCTCTTTTCAGGACCTCATTGCTTTTCCTTCCTATGTCACTGGTACCAATGTGTATTAAGACATCTGGCTGCTCCCCCTCCCTCTGCAAAATGCTGTGGAAGCTATCTGAGATGTCCCTGACCCTGGCACCTGGGAGGCAACATAGCATCCAGGTGTCCCGTACATGTCCACAGAATCTCCTGTCTGTTCCCCTGACTATAGAGTCCCCTATCAATACCACTTCCCTCTTTTCCCTTGCACCACAGACCCATGTTCAGTGCTAATAGCACAGTCTCTGTGGCATTTCCCTGGGAGGTCACCCCCCCCCCCCCCCCCCCCACAGCTGTATCCAAAGGGTATACTTATTTTTGTGAGGAATGGCCACAGGGGAGCTCTGTTCTAACTGCCTATTCACATTTCCATTTCACCTGACAGTCACCCAGCTACTCGCCTCCTGCAACTTTGGAGTGACTACTTCCCTGTAACTCTGATCGATGATCTCCTCACTCTCCTGTACAAGCCAAAGGTCGTCCAGCTGCTGCTCCAGGTCCCTAACACGGTCTTCAAGGAGCTGCAGCCGGATGCACTTTACACAGATGCTCCCTGGGAAACTTTGGGTCTCCCAGGACTCAACATCCAGCATGAAGAACACACAACAGCCATTTACTACACCAGGTACAGTAAGGGGGGGAGGTGGGGAGGGAACCTTAACAGAAACTTACCAGAGTGAACGCCTCTTTTGAGCCAAAGCCTGACAGACCTGCTTTCACCACTGGCCTACCCCAACAGTGGCTGCCCCACTTGTCCCTTCTATACTTTTAAAAGTGCGTCACTGACCTGCGAGAAACCACACCGCTGTGGCCTGCTCCTGCTGCTGAATGGACCATTCAGAATGAGCTTGAATGCCCATAAAGCTTTCCTTTTAAACAAGGATCACCGAATTGCCAGAAACCTTGTCACTGTTGCTAATCACGAATCTATCCACCACTGTTTTAAATGCACCCAGTGACTTGGCCTCCACATGTGTCTGGCAGTGAATTCCACAGGTTCACTACCTTCTGGCTAAAGAAATTCCTCCTTATCTCTAAATGGAAACCACTCTATCTGACTCCCCCACTGTAGGAGGCATCTTCTCCACATCCATGTCCACTCCATCTATAGGACGTTAAGGCCATAAGATAGAGGAGCAGAATTAGGCCATTTGGCCCATCGTTTGCTCTGCCATTTCATGATGGCTGATCCAATTTTCCACTCAGCCTCAATCTCCTCCTTGTTCCCTTTATCCCTTCATACTCAGGACCTTTCAATATTTGATAAGCTTCAATGAGATCCCGCCCCTCGTTCTTCTAAACTCCAGAGCTGTCAAACACTCGTCACACATTAACATTCTTATTCTTGTTTGTGAACCTCTGGTCCTCTCCACTGCCAGCACATCTCTTCAAATAAATGGTGATTGTGAGTGTTGGTTCCTCAGTGGTGACATTAGGTACTTAGGCCTTGGGACATCCTCGGTGTCAGGGTTTCCTGGAATGGGGTATCCCTGGGTATCAGATTCTCTGGGTTGTATTTCTCTGCTATTGGTTCCTGGAAGTGGGGTTTCCCCTGGTATGTGGACTCCCTATGTGTTACAGTGCCCTGAGTGGGAGATGTTACTGTGTCATTCTCCTTAACGTGTCCTCACCAAGCTCATGTGGATTCGGAGAATAAGATTGTGACAACTTCGGCCTTCATGTGTGAGACTAAACTTCATCAGATCTTTGATGGGATTGGTGAGATGGTGCAGAGGGTCCTGAAGCTGACAGCGAAGTGAGGGAGAAGTGGGGTGTGTGTGTCTGTGTCCTTGTGTGTGCATGAGAGATTTTGTGTTCATCTGTGCGTGTGTGTGTGTTTGTGACCCCAAGCGTGCACACGTTTCTATTCCCACGCAATCAACTGTAGCTAGTTGCTGCTTGGGGTGATTCCTGACTGTTACAGAACGAAGCAGACGTTCATCGCCCTGCCCTGTGACCACTGTTTTCCCATGTACACGTGTGATCTGCCACTGCTTGCCTTAATTAAGCTGTATTGATTTCAGTAATTGAAAGGATTATGTACTTGTGTGAAAGCTATGCAATAATGTCTCATTAAATTGCTGTGATGTGAATTGCGTGTTGGCACTCACTGGGCAAGTAAGGGGACAGCGAGCAGTCGGGTTATGTGTGGCCACTCACTGCTGCCTGTACAGTCAGGTTGTGTTCTAGGTTCCTACATTACTGGCAAGCTGAGGGATCTCACACACACTTCTATCAGATCCTACCATCTATAGCCTTCCTGTCACCTCCTAGCCTCTGCTACTATTCCCACTCTCCCCTCCCTCCATCTGCCTATCACCCTCCTCACCCGGATCCACTCATCACCTCCCAGACTTGTTCCACCTATAACACCAACCTGTGTGTGGAAAAAGTTGCTCCTTAGTTGCTCCCTGTCCTCTCTTTTCATCCTCCATCTTTCAGTTCAGCTGAATGGTTTTGACCTGAAATATCGACAGACCATTCTCCTCTTGCCCACATACGGATGCTGCTTGACCCACTGCTCCTCCAGCATCTTTTATTCTGCCATTGCTGCCATCTCTGTCCCCATCATCTCTATCTGGCCTCTACTAGTACCCCAGCGGACAAGTCTGTGGTTCATTCTCTGCTCCCAGGGTGGGGCTAAGGAGATCAGCCTGCGAGTGCAGGGAGAGAGGATCAGATGGGGGCTAATGGATGTGTGTGGGATCTGCAAGACCTTGGATCCCCTTGGTTTCTTGAGGTTGACATAGCCAGAGGGAATGGGAAAGAGAGAGGGATAAGCTCCCAACAGTAGTGTTCAAATAGCAACGCCAATTGCATTGGTCTCTGCCATACCTTTGGGTTCATCAGCTACCTGGAGGGGGGAGCCTGCTACTTGGGCAATGGCGTGCTCTCTGTATTGTACTGCTGTAGATCATGTATCAAACTAGGGCCCCAACCACTGGGGGCCCTGCTGTATCCCAACCACAAGCAGATGCCACCTCCCCACTCCCACAGGGACAAACCATACTGCTCTGACATGGAAATCCTTCGCCATTCCTTCATCGGAACTGGATTCACAGCGGTGAAACTCCCCCCCCCTTAACATGGGTGGACAGAACCACATTGTAAGGACTGCAGCAGGTCGAGAAGGCAGCTCACTATCAATTCTCAAGGGTAATTAAATGCTGTCTCAGCTAGGCAAGTTGACATTCTTTGAATAAATGAATGGAAAAAAGGTGACTGCACACATTCTGAGAGTTTTACAAAACTGATTCTAATTCAGGGTCTCGAACCAGAATGTCAGCAGTTACTTCCCCACCCCACCTCCCACCGACATTGTGTTCCTTCGGCATAAAGACATAGAAAAAAATTGGGCCATTCATGGCTGATGTATTATTCTTCTCAATCCCAACTCTTGCCTTTTCCCCATAACCTTCAACACTCTGACTAATCAAGAACCTATCGGCAAACGAGAATATCGGCAGATACTGGAAATCCGAGCAACACACACAAAATGTTGGAGGAACTCAGCAGACCAGGCAGCATCTAGGAAAAGAGAATCATCGACGCTTTGGGCCAAAACCACTTGGCAGGAGGGTTTCAGCTGGAAACATCGACTGTACTCTAGATGCTGAAGAACCTAACAGCCTGTGTTTTAAAGATACTCAGAGTGACTTGGCCTCCACAGTCGCCTGTGGCATTGGATTTCTCAGATTCACCACTTTATAGCAAAATAAATTATTCATTTCTATTCTAAGTGGATGTTCCTCTATTCTGAAGCTGTGCCATATGGTCCTAGACTCACTGACTGTATAAAACATGCTCTTCACATTCATAAGAACATTAGGAATAGGAGTAGGCCACCTGGCCTTCGAGCCTACTCTGCCATTTAAGAAGATCATGGCTGATCTGGCCATGGACTCATCTCCACCTACCTGCCCTTTCCCCATAACCCTTAATTCCCCTACTATGAAAAATATAAACCAACCTTCTCTGAAATATATTTACTGAGGTAGCCTCCACTGCTTCATTCACTACTCTCTGGGAAAAGCAGTTCCTCCTCATCTCTGTCCTCAACCTAATCACCTGAATCTTGAGGCTATGTCCCCTAGTTCTATGCTCACGTACCACTGGAAACAACTTTCCTGCCTCTCTCTTATCTACCCCTTTCATAATTTTATTTGCTTCTATAAGATCACCTCTCATCCTTCTGAGTTCCAGAGAGTACAGTCCCAGGCCACTCAGTCTCTCCTCACAATCTAACCATCTCTGGAATCAACCTGGTGAACCTCCTCTGCACCGCCTCCAAAGCCAGTATATCCTTCCTCACCAGAACTCCAGGTGCAGCCTCACCAGTACCCTGTACAGTTGCAGCACAACCTCCCTGCTCTGAAATTCAATCCCTCTAGCAATGAAAGCCAACATTCCATTTGCCTTCTTGACAGCCTGCTGTTCCTGCAAACCAACCTTTTGTGATTCATGCACAAGCATTCCCAGTCCCTCTGCACAGCAGCATGCTACAATCTTTTACCATTTAAATAATCTGATCTTCCATTTTTCCTTACAAAGTGAATGAACTCACATGAACCACAGTGTACTCCATCTGACAGACCCTTGCCCACTTAATTAACTGATCTATACCTCTATCTTCTGCACAATTTGCCTTTCTGCTCAATTTAGTATCATCAGCAAACTTAGATACTCAACACTTGGTAATGTATATCATGAACAGTTGCGGGCCCAGCACCGACCCCGTGGCACACCGCACACCGCACACCACTGATTGCCAACCAGAGTAACACCCATGTATCTCAACTGTGCTCTCTATCGGTTAACCAATGCTCTGTCCTTGCAAATACATCACCCCAAATCTACGCATCCTTATCTTATGAATGTCTTTTATGCGGCATCTTATCGGATGCATTCTGGAAATCCAAGTAAGTAATATCTATCTGTTCCCCTCTATCCACTGTGCTGGTTATCTTCTCAAACAACTCCAGTAAGTTTGTCAAACAGGACCTGCCTTTGCTGAATCCATGCTGCGTCTGCCTGATGGATCCATTTCTCTCCAGATGCCTTGCTATTTCTTCGGTGATAGCTTCAAGCATTTTCCCAACTATGGATGTTAAACCAACTGGCCTGTAGTTACCTGCCTTTTGCTTACATCCTTTTTTGAACAGTGGTGTGACATTCGCCATCTTCCAATCCACTGGGACATGCTCAAAGTCCAGAGAATTTTGGTAAATTATCACCAAAGCCTCAACTATAACTGCTATTTCTTTCCGTACCTTGGGATACATTCCATCAGGACCAAGGACTTGTCTATCTTTAGGCCCACAGGTTTGCTCAGCACTACCTCTTCAGCGATAGCTATTGTTACGAGGTCTTCACCTCCCATTACATCCATAACATCTCTCTTCAACATGTTAAATGTGTCCTCCATCGTGAAGACCGACACAAAATTGTCTTTCAAAGCCTTGGTCATTTCCTCATTACGCAATATCAATTCTCCCTTCTCCTCCTCCAAGGGACCTGTGTTCTCTCTGACCTCCTTTTCCACTGTATATAATTTAAAACTTTTACTATCAGTTTTTATATTTTGTGCTAGTTTATCTTCATAATCTCGCTTCCCTTTCTTTATTGCTTGCTCAGTGGTTCTTTGTTGTTTTTTAAAGTTTTCCCAATCTTCCAGTTTCTCACTGCTCTTGCTGACTTTGTATGCACAAGCTTTTAGTTTGATGCCTTCCTTTATTTCCTTAGTTATCCATGGTTTTCCCCACCCTTACTGCCCTTGCTTTTATCTGGAATATACTTTTGTTGAGCATCATGAAAAATATCTTTGAAAGTCTTCCATTGTTCCTCAACCATGCCATCATATAGCCTGTATTCCAGGTCTACCCTATCCAACTCCTCCCTAATCCCGTTGTTTAGGCACAATATACGAACGATTGCACCCTCCATCTGTATGAGAAACTCAATCGTACTGTGGTCTCTCTTTCAAGACCACTCATTTTACCTGTCTTATTACACAAGACCAGATCCAAGATAACACCTTCCCTTGTAGATTCAGTAACATGCTGTTCAAGAAATCTATGAAACCTTCCTCAAGACTGCCCTGACCAACTTGATTCCCCAATCTATGTGCAAGTTAAAGTCCCCACAACAACTTCTGTTCCATTCCTGCATGCCTCAGATCTTTCTCTTATTTATTGCCTGTGCCACTGTGATATTCAGTGGCCGATAGACAACTCCCACCAGTGATTTTTCCCTTTACTATTCCTAATCTCTACCCAGATGGATTCAACAGTCTGCTCCTTCGATCTTATATCATCTCTCACTATCGCCCTGATCTCATCTTTAATTAAGAGCGCTACCCCACCTTCCTTACCTTCCTGCCCATCCTTCCATATTACCTGATAGCCTTGGATATTTAATTCCCAATCCTCTCCACCTTGCAACCATGTTTCTGTAATGGCCACTAAATCAAACCCCTTTGTACTGATTTGTGCCACAAGTTCACTGTTTCAAATACTACAGGCATTCAAGTAGAGTGCCCTTATACTCATTGTGCCTTTAAAATCTAGTAATCTTTGTCTGTTTTTGCACTTGACTGCTGTACTCCACCCTTACTTTTCTCTTTTTTGTCTTTTTCTTTATCTTTGTTGACACTTCACTTTTTTGCTTTATCCATAATTCTCCAATCTGTTGAACTCAACCCTTTACTATTTAGTTTAAGGCCCTATCCACCACCCTAGTTATGCAATTTGCTAGGATCCAGGTCCCATCAGATGGAGCCTGTCCCATTGGTAGAGCTCCCTCCTTCCCCAGTAATGATGCCAATTTCCCATGAATTAAAATCCACTTCCCCTACACCAATCCTTGAGCCACGCATTTAACTCTCTAATCTTCTTGATCCTATGCCAATTTGCATGTGGCTCAGGTAGTAATCCAGAGATTATCACCTTTTTGATTCTGTTTTTTAATTTAGTCCCTAGCTGCTCAAATTCCCTCAGCAGAACTTCTTTCCTTGTTCCTCATATGTACCCACATGGACCATGACAACTGGATCTTTCCCCTCCCACTGCAAATTCCTCTGTCGGTCAGATAAGATGTCTTGAACACGGGTACCAGGCAGGTAACACAGCCTTCAGGTTGCTTTATCCTCATGACAGGGAACTCTGTCTATTCCCCTGATTATACTATCCCCAATTGCCACTACATTTCTCTTCTTTCCCCTTTTTTGAATGGCTCCCTGAGCTACGGTGTCACAGTTAGGTTGCTCATCCTTCCTACAGCCCCCACTCTCACCCACACAGCGAGCAAGAATCTCAGACCTGTTGGACAAGCTCAAGGGCTGAGGCTCCTCCAGCACTGTCTATTGGATCCCACTACCCACCTCACTCGCAGTTGCACCCTCTTGTCCCTGACAACAGACTGAATTTGAGGCAGTTAATCTAATGGGCATGACTACCTCCTGAAACAGAGCATCCAGGTAACTCTCCCCCTCCCTGATGTGCCACAGTGTTTGAAGCGCAGATTCCAGGTCATCAACTTTGAACCTGAGTTCCTCGATCCGGCAACATTTGCTGCAGATGTGGTCACCAGGATCCACAATGGGGTTCACCTGCTCTGATATCATGCAGCTACGGCACGTCACCTGATCCTGCATCTTCCCTACTTTATTTAATTAGCTGTAATTTAGTGACTTTTTATTCAAGCTACAAAAATTTTATCCGTGCCTCGTCCAGTGAACTATACATGAAGTGACTTTTAGTGCCGCCTTGTTAGGCCTACAACAACTTTGCCACTATTGCAATAACTGGTTTGCCTTCTTTCCTTGAAACACACGTCTCTATTGACACTAGCACTAGTGAACTGCTTATGCAAAGGAGAAAAGTCTGGCTGCCCAAAACATGCTAACATTACATTTGCCTTCCAGCTCAACCTGCAAGTTAACTTCTCAGCAATCCTGCATGAGGACTCCCGAGTTTTGTTTCAACTCAGATTTCTGAATTTTCGTCCCATTTAGAAAATAGTCCATGCCTTTACCAAAGTGCAAAACCATTCACTTCTCTGAACTATACTCTATCTGCCATTTCTTTGCCCATTCTCCCAAACTGTCTAAGTTCTTCTGTAGATTCCCTGCAGTCTCAACACTACCAGGCCTTCCACTCATTTTCACATCACCCACAAACTTGGTCACAAAGCCATCAATTCCATCATCCAAATTATTGACATATAATGTGAAAAGTAGCAGTCGCAACACCAGATCCTGCAGAACGCTGTTGGTTACCGGCAATCAACCAGGAAAGGACCCCCTTTATTCCCACCCTTTGCCTCCTGCCAATCAACCAATCTTCTGTCCATACTAGCATCTCTCCTGTAATACCATGGGCTCTTATGTTGTTAAGCAGCCTCATGTGCAGCGCCTTGTCACAGGGCTTCCCACTCTTTGCCTTCTCCTGTCAGCCCATCTGCCCATGCGTGCAGACGTTGTCTTATTAGACAGAGGTGCTACAACATTTTCCAGATGTGCTCCACACTGTCCCTACTAGCACCCTGCAACACTGCCCCTCTTGTAGCCTGCAGCCCTGGAGCCAGTGAGACAGGGAAGAGGGCAGTCTGGTCTTCTGTGGGTGGTAGATTGCTGCACTTTTATTGATGTAACCTACATTACTGTGTATTATCAATCAGAGAGAAGTTCACAATCTCTGTCCACATCAGCTGCCTATCTACACCTTTTCTTCCAGGCAGATCCTTGTCCCACCCGTGACCTGAAAATAAAAGTATAATTAAAGTACCTGTATGTCACCATTTTCTTGTAGGCATATTCAGTAAATCCATAATAGAATAATAGCCATCATAGAATCAATGAAATAAGGCAGCAATTGGGCGTTCAGCCAATGTAGCAATGCAAAAGTAAATAAAAAGTAATAACAAATAAACAGTAAGTATTGAAGACATGAAGAGAGGGGTCCTTGAAACTGAGTCCATAGGTTGTGGGAATATTTCAGTGATGAGGGAGTGAAGTTGAGTGAAATTATCCCCTTTTGTTGAAGAACCTGATTGTTGAGGGGTAATAACTGTTCTGAACCTGGTGTGAGTACCTTCTTGATGACAGCAGTGAGAAGGGAGCATGATCTGGGTGGTGGGAGTCCCTGATGATGGATGCTGTTTTCCTGTGACAATGTTCCATGTAGGTGAGCCCAATGGTGTGAGGGCTTGACCAACAACGGACTGGGCTGTATTCGCTACTTTTTGTAGGATTTTTCGTTCAAGGGCATTAGTGTTTACATGTGAAGCTGTGATGCAGCCAGTCACTATACTCCCCACTACACATCTATAGAAGTTTGTCAAAGTTTTAGATGCCATGAAGAATCTTCACAAACTGCTAAGGAAGTAGAGGCGCTGCCGTGCTTTCTTCATAATGCACTGAAGTGGTAGGCCCAGGAGAGATCCTCGGAAATGATAACACTGAGGAATTTAATGTGTGCTGACCCTCTCCACCTCTGATCCCACGATGAGGACTGGCTCACGGAACTCCTGAAGTCAATAATCAGCTCCTTGGTTTTGATGACATTGGTTGTTGTTGTGGCACAGGTTTTCAGTCTCATTTCTATACAGTATGCTGATTCATCACCTCCTTTGGTTCAGCCCACAACAGTGGTATTGTCAACAAGCTTGAATATGGCATTGGATCTGTGCTTTGCCACACAGTCTCAGGGTAAAGTGAATAGAGCAGGGTGCTGAGCACCAGTGGAGACGTTACCAATTCAAACTGACTGGGGTCTGCAAGTGAGGCAGTTGAAGTTCCAATTGCACAAGGAGGTATTGAGGCCAAGGTCTTGGAGCTTATTGATAGGTTTTGAGAAGATGATAGTATTGAATGCCAAGCTGTAGCCAATAAAGAACATCATGATGTATGCATCTTTGACAATAGACAATAGGTGCAGAAGTAGACCATTCGGCCCTTCGAGCCTGCACGGCCATTTTGAAATGATGGCTGATCATCTACTATCAATACCCGGTTCCTGCCTTGTCCCCATATCACTTGATACCCCTATCCATAAGATACCTATCTAGCTCCTTCTTGAAAGCATCCAGAGAATTGGCCTCCACTGCCTTCCGAGGCAGTGCATTCCAGACTCCCACAACTCTCTGGGAGAAGTTTTTCCTTAACTCTGTCCTAAATGACCTACCCCTTATTCTCAAACCATGCCCTCTAGTACTGGACTTTCCCAGCATCTGGAACATATTTCCTGCCTCTATCTTGTCCAATCCCTTAATAATCTTATATGTTTCAATCAGATCCCCTCTCAATCTCCTTAATTCCAGCGTATACAAGCCCAGTCTCTCTAACCTCTCTGCGTAAGACTGTCCAGACATCCCAGGAATTAACCTCATGAATCTACGCTGCACTTCCTCTATAGCCAGGATGTCCTTTCTTAACCCTGGAGACCAAAACTGTACACAATACTCCAGGTGTGGTCTCACCAGGGCCCTGTACAAATGCAAGAGGATTTCCTTGCTCTTGTACGCAATTCCCTTTGTAATAAATGCCAACATTCCATTAGCCTTCTTCACTGCCTGCTGCACTTGCTCATTCACCTTCAGTGATTGACTCCTAGATCTCTTTGTATTTCTCCCTTACCTAACTTTACACCGTTCAGATAATAATCTGCCTTCCTGTTCTTATTCCCAAAGTGGATAACCTCACACTTATTCACATTAAACGTCATCTGCCAAGTATCTGCCCACTCACCCAGCCTATCCAAGTCACCCTGAATTCTCCTAACATCCTCATCACATGTCACACTGCCACCCAGCTTAGTATCATCAGCAAACTTGCTGATGTTATTCTCAATGCCTTCATCTAAATCGTTGATGTAAATCGTAAATAGCTGTGGTCCCAATACTGAGCCCTGTGGCACCCCACTGGTCACCACCTGCCATTCCGAGAAACACCCGTTCACCACTACCCTTTGCTTTCTATCTGCCAACCAGTTTTCTATCCACGTCAATGTCTTCCCCCCAATGCCATGAGCTTTGATTTTACCCACCAATCTCCTATGTGGGACCTTATCAAATACCTTCTGAAAATCGAGGTACACTACATCCACTGGATCTCCCCTATCTAACTTCCTGGTTACATCCTCGAAAAACTCCAACAGATTAGTCAAGCATGATTTACCCTTGGTAAATCCATGCTGGCTCGGCCCAATCCTATCACTGTTATCTAGATATGCCACTATTTCATCCTTGATAATGGACTCTAGCATCTTCCCCACCATTGATGTCAGGCTGACAGGTCGATAGTTCTCTGTTTTCTCCCTCCCTCCTTTCTTAAAAATTGGGATAACATTAGCCATTCTCCAATCCTCAGGAACTGATCCTGAATCTAAGGAACATTGGAAAATGATTACCAATGCATCCGCAATTTCCAGGGCCACCTCCTTTAGTACCCTAGGATGCAGACCATCTGGACCTGGGGATTTGTCAGCCTACAGTCCCATCAGTCTTCTCATCACCGTTTCCTTCCTAATGTCAATCTGTTTCATACCCTATGTCCTTGGCCCATCCATACATCTGGGAGATTGCTTGTGTCTTCCTCAGTGAAAACAGATCTAAAGTACTCATTAAATTCTTCTGCCACTTCTCTGTTTCCCATAACAATTTCACCCAATTCATTCTTCAAGGGCCCAACATTGTTCTTAACTATCTTCTTTCTCTTCACATACCTAAAAAAGCTTTTGCTATCCTCCTTTATATTCCTGGCTAGCTTGCGTTCGTACCTCATTTTTTCTCCCCATATTGCCTTTTTAGTTAAGTTCTGTTGTTCCTTAAAAATTTCCCAATCATCTGTCCTCCCACTCACCTTAGCTCTGTCATTCTTCCTTTTTTTTAATGCTATGCAATCTCTGACTTCCTTTGTCAACCACTGTGGCCCCTTTCCCCCCTTTGAATCCTTCCTTCTCTGGGGGATGAACTGATTTTGCACCTTGTGCATTATTCCCAAGAATATCTGCCATTGCTGTTCCACTGTCTTTTCTGCTAGGATATCCATCCAGTTAACTTTGGCCAGCTCCTCCCTCATGGCTCCATAGTTTCCCCTGTTCAACTGCAACACTGACACCTCCGAGCTGCCCTTATCCTTCTCAAATTGCAGATAAAAACATAATATTATGGTCACTACCTCCTAATGGCTCCTTTACTTCTAGATCACTTATCAAATCCTGTTCATTACATAACACTAAATCCAGAATAGCCTTGCCCCTGGTCAGCTCTCATACAAGCTGTTCCAAGAATGCATCCTGTAGGCACTCTACAAACTCCCTATCCTGGGGTCCAGCACCAACCTAATTCTCCCAGTTCACCTGCATGTTGAAATCCCCAATAACTACTGCGACATTACCTTTGCCACATGCCAATGTTAACTCCCTATTCAACTTGCACCCAATATCCACGCTACTGTTTGGTGGCCTGTAGACAACACCCATTAGGGTCCTTTTGCCCTTACTGTTCCTCAGTTCTATCCACACAGACTCTACTTCTCCTGATCCTATGTCCCCCCTTGCAAAGGACTGAATCTCATTCCTCACCAACAGGGCCACCCCACCCCCTCTGCCCACATTTCTGTCCCTACAATAGCACATATACCCTTGTACATTCATTTCCCAGGTCTGATCTCCCTGCAGCCATGTCTCCATTATCTCAACAACATCATAGTTACCCATTCGCACCTGAGCTGCAAGCTCATTCGCCTTATTTCTGACACTTCGTGCATTCAGATATAGAATTTTTAGCCCATTTCTCCTCTCTCTGTTTGAATCTCTGCCTATTGTGCTTAACCCAGCTCCCCGAACTCCCATCCCCTAGAATTTTGTTGTCCTCCCTAAATTTACTTATTCTTTCTGCACATTTAACTCCATGTTCCGTCAGACCATCCCTCTGTACATGTGTCCTCCTTATCACTTGTTTCGCCTCACCTTTCTCTACTACACACTTAATATTCTGGAACCGTGCAGTCCTCACCTGTCCTTTGTTCTTCCTCTCGCTATCCTCTCTCACATTCTGGATCCCTGCCCCCTGCAAATTTAGTTTAAACCCCCCCAAGAAGCACTAGCAAACTCCCCTGCAAGAATGTTTGTCATTCTTGCTGTGCAGATGTTCCAGGGTTGAGCAAAGAGCCAATGAAATGGCATTTGCTGTGGGCCTGTTACCCCGGTAGGCAAATTGGAGCAGATCCAAGTCACTTGATGAAGCCTAATGTTTCATCACCAACTTCTCAAAACACTTCATCACCATGGTTGTAAGTGCTACTAGACGCTAGTCATTGAGCCTGGTCACCACACTGTCTTGGACACCAGTATAATTGAAGCCTGCTTGAAGCAGGTGGGTTGTTCAGACTGCTGAAGTGAGTGATTAACAGTCTTGAACACTCCAGCCAGTTGATCAACACAGATCTTTAGTCAGGCACCCATCTGGGCCAGGAGCATCACCCTCCTGAATTCGCATTGGCAAGCTCAGAGACTGAAATCACAGGATCATCAGGGGCTGTGGGCATTTGTGATGGTTCCTTCATGTTTTGATGGTCAATGTGAGCAAGAGGCACTGAGCTCATCTGGAAGCTGCCTATGTCAGTTGATTTCACTTTATCAGAAGTAATAGCATTTGAGTCCTGCCATAACTGTGAGATTCCAGTTCAGTGCAGATTGTTACTTCAACTGTGACATGGTTTCCTGGAGATCGTACCTGGATCTCTTGTGTAACTTTACTGGTTGCCTGACTTGAATTGCTGTGATCCGGCCCTCAGCAGGTTGCAGATCTTGTGATTCATCAAGGGCTTCTAGTTGGAGAAGACGGAATGATTTTGTGGGGATGATATACACGATGAGTCCACAAGGCCCATTGCTCTCAGGGGTGGTGACAAATTTAGCAGGGTGCTCGAATGTTGCTGCCAACAGCGCCTGAAATAAATATTCATCAGTGTGCCAATGCATATAAACGAGCCTTTGCTGATTCAGACATTGGACTCATCCCACATGTGATGAGTGGAGCCTTTGGACAGCTTCCTACACTGTGCTGTCCTAGAATATAGTACAGACCATTCAGCCCACAATTTGGTGTCAACCTATTCTCTACATTTAACCTACTCTAAGATCAATCTAACCTCCCACATAGCATTGCTACCCTGGGAAATGTCTCTGTCAATCTGTGGCTCTTATCATCTTGTACCCTTCTATCAAGTCACCTCTCTTCCCCTTCTCTTCAAAGAGAAAAGCCTTAGCTCACTCAACATTTACTCATTAAACCATGCTCTCTAATCCAGGCAGCATCCTGATACATCATCTCTGCACCCTTTCTAAAGCTTCCACATCTTTCCTAGAATGAGACGACCAGAATTGAACACAAGTGTGGTCTAACCAGGGTTCTCTAGAGTTGCAATATTACCTTGCGGCTCTTGAACTCAATCCCCTGGCTAATAAAGGTTAATGCACAATACACCTTCTGAAGAACCCTAATTTTGAGGGATCTATGAATGTGTCAGACCTACCCTTGTTGGTGCTACCAAAGTACAGCACCTCACACTTGTCTGCATTCAATTCCATCTGTCATTTTTTCAGCCCATTTTTCCCAGCTGGTCCAGATTCCACTGCAAGCCATTTTAGCCTTCCTCACCTTCCACCACACCCCCAATCTTAGTGTTATCCTCAAATTTGTTATCCAGTTAACCACATTATCATCCAGATCATATATATATATATATAGATGACAAACAACAACAGATGCAGCTCTGATCCCTGAGGCACACCGCTAGTCACAGGCCTCCAGGTCAGAGAGGCAACCCTCTACTACCACTCTTTGGCTTCTCCTGTAAAGCCAATGCCTAATCCAATTTACTACTGCCAAGCGACTGAACCTTCTGAATTCTGTCAAAAGCCTTGCTGAAGTTCATGTAGACAACATTCACTGCCTTTCCTTCATCAACATTCCTGGTAACTTGCTCAAAGAACTAAGTGAATTTGAAGGCAGGGGAGTTAAAGAGACAGGCTTTTTTGGCCCATCATGCCTATGCTAAGCATAAAGTAGCCATCTATACAATCCCATTTATCAACACAGAATTTCAGTCTGGAGACCCAGGAACAGACCAAGGGTGATAGAATCATTGGGAGCAGAAGGAACAGAGATATCTATGCTCTCAGCAGTGAGTTTATTCCTGTCAGAGGGACAGAAATCTCCATAAACAGAGAGAAATAGCAATAAGCTTTAAAGCCTCATCAATTATGCAGTTTCCAAGTTTGTTATCAAGGCAGAACCATTTCTACTGATAGGAGATAGGGCAAGGCAGGTTACTGGTGCCTTAAAACCAGTTGCTTCAAGGAGATAGACCTTATCAGCTGTGGTTGGCAGCTCATCTAGGAGAACAGAAACTTTGATCTCAGTTGGACTCTGCCGTTCTTTTAGATTCATCAGCTGCTTGGAGAGGGGGAGCCTGCTATATGGGCAACGGCTTCTCTCCGTATCGTACTGCCCTGGCTTACATATCATGTAGACAACTGGGACGCAACATCCATGGTCAACCCAGACCAGTGGAGGGCTTCCTCCTATCAAGGAGTCTGCCACTTCAGTGCATTCATTTTCAGAGAGATATCCTCTGCAGTCAGCTGCTCACTCAGTAGGAAGATGGCTAGACAATGAGCAGGCAGGTTGGATTTAAACCATTTAATATCATTTGACTGTTTGTCTGACAGTTTTGCCTGGTAAATGGAGTTGACTGGTCTATTCTGGGACTTCTGGGAAGAGTATTCTCCTCACAATGTCATTACGGGAATATTTTATTTAATGTACTTGTTTGATAAGTGGTGTGTGATGTTTAATTCAGGTTGTGCTTTCCCAACAACACACAAGCTGTTGGAGGGACTCAGCAGGCCAGGCAGCATCTGAGGTTTCAGGTTGAGACCCTTCATCGGAACTCGGTAAGTTGCCAGAATGATAATCTTTTTGTTTCAACCACAGACAAGTTAAAGATGAAAGATTAGCTTTATTTGTTACACGTACATCTAAACCATGCCATGAAATGTGATGTTTGCATGAACAACCATCACAGTCCGAGGATTGTGCTGGGGGCAGCCCACAAGTGTCATCATGCTTCTGGCAGCAACATAGCCCACCCACAAGTCACTAACGCTGACTTGGACATCTTTGCAAAGTGAGAGGAAACCCATGTGGTCATGGGATGAATGTACATAAAGGTAGTAGTGGTAACTGAGCCTGGATCGCTGATGCTGTCAAGTGTTTAGCTAATCACAACGTGTGCTGCAGACAAGATGATGGGACCTGTCTGCAACCTTTTACACCCGTGATGTAAGCAGGTCTTTCACGGTGAACAGGAAGACACTGAGGAGTGTGGTGCATAATTAATCGAACGTGGCATCACAGGTAGATAGGGTCATAAAGAAAGCTTTTGGCACATTAGCTTTCATAGATCAAAGTATTCAGTTCAAGAGTTGGGGTGTTATGTTGAAGTTGTACAAGACGTTGGTGAGGCCTAAATTGGAGTATTGTGTGCAGTTGTATGACCTACCTACAGGAAAGATGTAAGTAAGATTGAAAGCGTACAGAGAAAATTTACAAGGATGTTGCTGGGACATGATGATGTAAGTTATAGGGAAAGGTTGAAAAGGTTAGGACTTTATTCCCTGGAATGCAGAAGACTGAGGGAAGATTGACAGAGGTATTCAAAAATACAAGGGGTATAAACAGGGTAAATGCAAACAGGCTTTTTCCACTGAGGTTGGGAGAGACTAGATCTAGAGGTCATGGGTTAAGGGTGAAAGATGAAATGTTTAAGGGGGATCTCTTCATTCAGAGTGTGGAACAAGCTGCCAGTGGAAATGGTGGATGTAGGTTTGATTTCAATATTTAAGAGACGTTTGCATAAGTCCATGGATGGGAGAGGTATGCAAGGCTATGGTCCTAGAGTAGATCGATGGGGGTAGGCAAAGTAATTTGGCATGGACTAGATGGGCTGAAAGGCCTGTTTCTGTACTGTCATGTTCAATGAGTCTGTGACTCTATCTGGGGTTGTAGAGAGTAACCATGGCAACTCTAACCCTGGAAAAAAAGTAGTTCTGAAAGCAGCTGATAACAGAACTCATTTTCTATTGCGCTCTGGATAATTCAGATTAAAGTGACACATTGGCTATTTATTGCTGTCGCTTCTGAAGGGGTAGAGTGAGAAAGTGAGGCCTCAGCAAAGAAATATTACAGGATAAATGCACTATTAATGGTCGTAATTGTTGCCAAGAGCTTTGAGTTGCTCTTAATAGGCTGTGGTTTAGATGGCAGAGTGGGAGAGAATATTGATATTAATGAGTCTCAGCTTTCTCTTGCAGCAGGGAGTCTGTCGCTGCAGCTGGACCCTTTCAGGAAAGGATGGCTTCCATTCTTGTGTCTCTGCAGAGGAAAAGCTGCCAATCCTCACCTCACCCCATTGCCCTGCACAGAGCCAGCTCAATAAGGAGGTGGTTGTTCAGATACATTAGGGACATTTAAGGGGCTTTTAGAAACTTTTCATGTTGAGTGTCAGCATCTCTGAGGATCTATCCTGGGCCCAACATATCAATGCACTGTCTGGTATGAAGGGGCCACTGCAGAGGATTAGAAAAAGCTGCAGAGAGTTTTAAACTCAGTCATTTCCATCACTGGAACTAGCTTCCCCAACATTCAGGACACCTTTAAAAGGTGATGCTGTAGCGGTGTGCTACACGCAGCGCTAAAATTACGACACGGAGTCGGTAACTGCAGTCGAAGGAAAACTTTATTCGAAATCTTCAGCCTCACTTTTAAGCCTCCCTCAACCTGCCCCCCGTGGCGCAGAGGCTCCAAAGCTCTGTGCTCGCAAACCCCCGTAGGCTATCTAATTGTGAGCCGGTTCGGATGTGCCAGGAAAAGGGTCGCCACATAACCCCCCCCCCAGAACCGGCGATACACCCCCCAATGTCCACAGTCTGGGCCAGAACCCGCTTGGGAGGTCGGCCTCTGCGCCGAGGTGCCGGAAACTCGGCCGGTTGCGCCAGGTCCACATGGGCCGATTTGAGGCGGTCTACCGTGAAAACCTCCTCTTTCCCCCCAACGTCCAGCACGAATGTGGACCCGTTGTTCCGGAGCACCATAAACGGCCCCTCGTATGGCCGCTGCAGCGGTGGCCGATGCCCGCCCCTGCAGTCGAAGGAAAACTTTATTCGAAATCTTCAGCCTCACTTTTAAGCCTCCCTCAACCTGCCCCCCGTGGCGCAGAGGCTCCAAAGCTCTGTGCTCGCAAACCCCCGTAGGCTATCTAATTGTGAGTCGGTTCGGATGTGCCGGGAAATGGGTCGCCACAATGCCTCATAAAGGCAACATCCATTGTCAAGGACCCCCATCACCCAGGACGTGCCCTCTTCTCATTGCTACCTTCAAGGAGGAGGTACAGGAGCCTGAAGACACACACTTAATGTTTCAGCCCATCTGGTCTGTGTGCTGAACCATTAATCTACCTAGTCCAACCTGCATCTGGACCACAGCTCCCCATACTCCTTCCATCCATCTACCTATCCAAACTTCTGGTTAACGTTGACACCAAGCCTTCTCCATCACTTGCACTGGCAGCTTGTTCCACACTTTAACCAAGCTCTGAGTGAAGGAATTCCCATTCATGTTCATCTTAAACATTTCACCTTTGAACCTTAACCCATGACATCTAGTTCTATTCACACCCAACCTCCGTGGAACAAGCCTGCTTGCATTTACCCTTTCTATACCCCTCATAGTTTTGTATACCTCTATCAAATCTCTTCTCAGTCTTCTACGTTTCTAGGGAATACAGCCCTAACCTATTCAATCTTTCCTTATAACTCGGGTTCTCCAGACCCGGCAACATCCTTGTAAATCTTCTCTGTACTCTTTCCATATTGTTTACATCTTTCTTGTCGGTAGGTAATGAAAACTGCACATAATACTCTAAATTAGGCCTCATTAATGTCTTATACAATGTCAACATGACATCCCATCTTCTGTAATCAATACTTTGATTTATTAAAAACCAATGTGCCAAAAGCTCTCTTTACAACCGTATCTACCTGTGATGCCAATTTCAATGAATTATGGACCTGTATTCCCAGGTCCCTCTGTCCTACCACACTCCTCAGTGCCCTTCTGTATAAGACCTACCCTTCTGGCCCTACCAAAGTGTCACACCTCGCACTTGTCTGTGTAAAATTTCAGATGGGAGCAATGAAAGAGACAAAGAGGGGGTGGTTGTGGAGATTCAGAGATACAAAGTAAGGATGGAAAGGCCTTCGTCTTTGAAAGGGAATATGGTGTCAGCCTCTTGACCCACCACTATTCCACTCCTCACCAGGGACTCCCAACCTTTTTTACGCCATAGACCTGTGAACCCCAGGTTGGGAGCTTCCATCTTACAGGATACTGAGGAGGGTCACAAGCATCACTTCTTCTGAAGCCTATCACCACCACTGGGGCACAAGCCAACCAGAGCGGTTCGCCGGAGCCCTCTCAATACTCACACCCAACCTCCGTGGAACAAGCCAAGAGGATGACATAGGAAGGAAAAGCAAAGAGGTCCTGAAAAGAGAATTTTGAGATCTGGGTAGAAAGCTGAGAAGCAGGACCTCCCGGGTAGTAATTTCTGGATTGCTGCCGGTGCCACGAGTCAGTGAGGGTAGAAACAGGATGGTCTGGCAGATAAATGCGAGGCTGAGAAGCTGCTGCAGGGGGCAGGGCTTCAGTTCCTTGGATCATTGGGATCTCTTCTGGAGGAGGTATGACCTGTTCAAAAATGCCGGGTTGCACCTGAACCCGAGGGGAAACAATATTCTCACAGGCTGGTTTGTCAGAGCTGCTGGAGAGGGTTTAAACATTTGGCAGAGGGATGGAAACTGGAGTGAAGGGACTCCAAATAAGACGGATGGTAAAAGAGCAAAGATAGCGTGTAGTCAGGCTGTCAGGAAGGGCAGGTTGATGATAGGACAAAATTGCAGCCAGCAGGGTGAGTATCAGTGTATTAGGGATGCAGAAACAAAGTGTTATATCTCAATGCACAGAGTACAAGAAATAAGTGGATGATCTTGTTGCACTATTAGAGATTGTCAGGTATGATGTTGTGGCCGTCACTGAATCATGGGTGAAGGATGGTTGTAGTTGGGAGCTGAATGCCCAAGGTTAGACGTTGTAACAAAGGGATAGGAAGGGAGGCAGAGGGGGTGGCGTGGCTCTGCTGTTAAAGAATGGCATAAAATCAATAGAAAGATGTACAAAGGATTGGAAGATGTTGAATCCTTGTGGGTTGAGTTAAGAAACCCCAAGGGTAAGCGGACCCTGTCGGCAGTTATATACAACCCTGCTGGAATGTGGACCACAGGTTATAATGGGAAATAGAAAAGATGTGTCAAAAGGGCAACGTTATGGTAGTCATGGGAGATTTCAACATGCAGGTCAATCGGAAAAACCAGGTTGGTAATGGATCTCAAGAGAGTGAGTTTGTTGAATGTTACCAGAAAACTAGGTATGATTTGTGGAGGGCTATTTCAAGAGTGAAGAGGCAATTTCAAATGAGGTTGGAGGCAACATCAGATGCACAGCAACTCTGGCAGGGTTTGCAATACTTTATTTCCTACAAAGCAAAACCAATAGCATGAATGACAGTGATGCTTCACTACCAGATGAACTCAACACCTTCTATGCCCACTTTGAAAGGGAGAACACATCTACAGCTGTGAAGATCCCTGCTGCATGCATAACTTTGTAATCTCTGTCTCAGCAGTTGATGTTAGGCTGTCTTTAAAGAGAATGAACCCTGATGGAGTATCTGGAAAGGCTCTGAAAACCTGTGCCACCCAGCAAGCGGGAGTATTCAAGGACATTTTCAACATCTCACTACTACGGACGGAAGTTCCCACTTGCTTCAAAAAGGCAACAATTATACCAGTGCCTAAGAAGAATAATGTGGGCTGCCTTAATGACTATCACCCAGTAGTAATCACATTGACAATGTTGAAATGCTTTGAGAGGTTGATCATGACTATACAGAACTCCTGCCTCAGTAAGGACCTGGACCCATTGCAATTTGCCTATCGCCACAATAGGTCAACCACAGATGCAATCTCAATGGCTCTTCACACGGCTTTAGATCACCTGGACAACACAAACACCTACGTCAGGATGCTGTTCATACAATAGGGTCTTTAAGAGACTTTTGGATAGGAACATGGAGCTTAGAAAAATAGAGGGCTATGGGTAAGCCTAGTAACTTCTAAGGTAGGGACATGTTTGGCACAACTTTGTGAGCTGAAGGGCCTGTATTGTGCTGTCGGCTTTCTATGTTTCTATGACTACAGTTCAGCATTTAACACCATCATTCCCACAATCCTGATTGAGAAATTGCAGAACCTGGGCCTCCATACCTCACTCTGCAATTGGATCCTCGACTTCCTAACCGGAAGACCATAATCTGCGGATTGGTGATAATATCTCCTCCTCGCTGATGATCAACACTGGTGTGCTTAGCCCACTGCTCTACTCTCTATATACCCATGACTGTGGGGCTAGGCATAGCTCAAATACCATCTATAAATTTGCTGATGACACAACCATTGTTGGTAGAATCTCAGGTGGTGACGAGAGGGCGTACGGGAGTGAGATTCCCCTCCCTCCCTCTGACCCACAGTGAGATTCCCCTCCCTCCCTCCCTCCCTCTGACCCACAGGGAGATTCCCCTCCCTCCCTCTGACCCACAGGGAGATTCCCTCCCTCCTTCCCTCTGTCCCACAGGGAGATTCCCCTCCCTCCCTCTGACCCACAGGGAGATTCCCTCTGACCCACAGGGAGATTCCCCTCCCTCCATCCCTCTGTCCCACAGTGAGATTCCACTCCCTCCCTCCCTCCCTCTGACCCACAGGGAGATTCCCCTCCCTCCCTCTGACCCACAGGGAGATTCCCCTCACTCCCTCTGTCCCACAGGGAGATTCCCTCCCTCCCTCCCTCTGACCCACAGTGAGATTCCCCTCCCTCCCTCCCTCTGTCCCACAGTGAGATTCCCTCCCTCCCTCCCTCTGACCCACAGGGAGATTCCCCTCCCTCCCTCCCTCTGACCCACAGGGAGATTCCCCTCACTCCCTCTGCCCACAGGGAGATTCCCTCCCTCCCTCCCTCTGACCCACAGTGAGATTCCCCTCCCACCCTCCCTCTGTCCCACAGGGAGATTCCCTCACTCCCTCCCTCTGACCCACAGGGAGATTCCCCTCACCCCCTCCCTCTGACCCACAGGGAGATTCCCCTCACTCCCTCCCTCTGACCCACAGGGAGATTCCCCTCCCTCCCTCCCTCTGTCCCACAGGGAGATTCCCCTCCCTCCCTCCCTCTGACCCACAGTGAGATTCCCCTCCCTCCCTCTGTCCCACAGTGAGATTCCCTCCCTCCCTCCCTCTGACCCACAGGGAGATTCCCCTCCCTCCCTCCCTCTGACCCACAGTGAGATTCCCCTCCCTCTGTCCCACAGTGAGATTCCCTCCCTCCCTCCCTCTGTCCCACAGGGAGATTCCCTCCCTCCCTCCCTCTGACCCACAGTGAGATTCCCCTCCCTCCCTCCCTCTGACCCACAGGGAGATTCCCATCCCTCCCTCCCTCTGACCCACAGTGAGATTCCCCTCACTCCCTCCCTCTGACCCACAGGGAGATTCCCCTCCCTCCCTCTGACCCACAGGGAGATTCCCTCCCTCCCTCCCTCTGTCCCACAGGGAGATTCCCCTCCCTCCCACCCTCTGACCCACAGGGAGATTCCCCTCACACCCTCTGTCCCACAGGGAGATTCCCTCCCTCCCTCCCTCTGTCCCACAGGGAGATTCCCCTCCCTCCCTCTGACCCAGTGAGATTTCCCTCACTCCCTCCCTCTGACCCACAGGGAGATTCCCTCCCTCCCTCTGACCCACAGGGAGATTCCCCTCCCTCTGTCCCTCTGACCCACAGTGAGATTCCCCACACTCCCTCCCTCTGTCCCACAGTGAGATTCCCCTCCCTCCCTCCCTCTGACCCACAGGGAGATTCCCCTCACTCCCTCTGCCCACAGGAAGATTCCCTCCCTCCCTCCCTCTGACCCACAGTGAGATTCCCCTCCCACCCTCCCTCTGTCCCACAGGGAGATTCCCTCACTCCCTCCCTCTGACCCACAGGGAGATTCCCTCACTCCCTCCCTCTGACCCACAGGGAGATTCCCCTCCCTCCCTCCCTCTGTCCCACAGGGAGATTCCCCTCCCTCCCTCCCTCTGACCCACAGTGAGATTCCCCTCCCTCCCTCTGTCCCACAGTGAGATTCCCTCCCTCCCTCCCTCTGACCACAGGGAGATTCCCCTCCCTCCCTCCCTCTGACCCACAGTGAGATTCCCCTCCCACCCTCCCTCTGTCCCACAGGGAGATTCCCTCCCTCCCTCCCTCTGACCCACAGTGAGATTCCCCTCCCTCCCTCCCTCTGTCCCACAGGGAAATTCCCCTCCTCCCTCCCTCTGACCCACAGTGAGATTCCCCTCCCTCCCTCTGACCCACAGTGAGATTCCCCTCCCACCCTCCCTCTGTCCCACAGTGAGATTCCCTCCCTCCCTCTGTCCCACTGTGAGATTCCCTCCCTCCCTCCCTCTGACCCACAGGGAGATTCCCCTCCCTCCCTCCCTCTGTCCCACAGGGAAATTCCCCTCCCTCCCTCCCTCTGACCCACAGGGAGATTCCCCTCCCTCCCTCCCTCTGACCCACAGGGAGATTCCCCTCCCTCCCTCTGTCCCACAGGGAGATTCCCCTCCCTCCCTCCCTCTGAACCACAGGGAGATTCCCCTCCCTCCCTCTGTCCCACAGGGAGATTCCCTCCCTCCCTCCCTCTGACCCACAGTGAGATTCCCCTCACTCAATCCCTCTGTCTCACAGTGAGATTCCCCTCCCTCCCTCCCTCCCTCCCTCTGACCCACAGGGAGATTCCCCTCCCTCCCTCTGACCCACAGGGAGATTCCCCTCACTCCCTCTGTCCCACAGTGAGATTCCCCTCCTTCCCTCCCTCTGACCCACAGGGAGATTCCCCTCCCTCCCTCTGTCCCACAGGGAGATTCCCTCCCTCCCTCCCTCTGACCCACAGTGAGATTCCACTCACTCCCTCCCTCTGACCCACAGGGAGATTCCCCTCCCTCCCACCCTCTGACCCACAGTGAGATTCCCCTCCCTCCCTCTGTCCCACAGTGAGATTCCCTCCCTCCCTCCCTCTGTCCCACAGGGAGATTCCCCTCCCTCCCTCCCTCTGTCTCACAGTGAGATTCCCCTCCCTCCCTCCCTCCCTCCCTCTGACCCACAGGGAGATTCCCCTCCCTCCCTCTGACCCACAGGGAGATTCCCCTCACTCCCTCTGTCCCACAGGGAGATTCCCTCCCTCCCTCCCTCTGACCCACATTGAGATTCCCCTCCCTCCCTCCCTCTGTCCCACAGTGAGATTCCCTCCCTCCCTCCCTCTGACCCACAGGGAGATTCCCCTCCCTCCCTCCCTCTGACCCAAAGGGAGATTCCCCTCCCTCCCTCCCTCTGACCCACAGGGAGATTCCCCTCCCTCCCTCCCTCCCTCTGACCCAGTGAGATTCCCCTCACTCCCTCCCTCTGACCCACAGGGAGATTCCCCTCCCTCCCTCTGACCCACAGGGAGATTCCGCTCCCTCTGTCCCACAGGGAGATTCCCTCCCTCCCTCCCTCTGACCCACAGTGAGATTCCCCTCACTCCCTCCCTCTGTCCCACAGTGAGATTCCCCTCCCTCCCTCCCTCTGACCCACAGGGAGATTCCCCTCACTCCCTCTGTTCCACAGGGAGATTCCCTCTCTCCCTCCCACTGACCCACAGTGAGATTCCCCTCCCACCCTCCCTCTGACCCACAGTGAGATTCCCCTCCCTCCCTCTGTCCCACAGTGAGATTCCCTCCCTCCCTCCCTCTGACCCACAGGGAGATTCCCCTCACTCCCTCCCTCTGACCCACAGGGAGATTCCCCTCACTCCCTCTGTCCCACAGGGAGATTCCCTCCCTCCCTCCCTCTGTCCCACAGGGAGATTCCCCTCCCTCCCTCTGACCCTGTGAGATTTCCCTCCCTCCCTCCCTCTGACCCACAGGGAGATTCCCTCCCTTCCTCTGACCCACAGGGAGATTCCCTCACTCCCTCCCTCTGACCCACAGGGAGATTCCCCTCCCTCCCTCTGACCCACAGTGAGATTCCCCTCCCTCCCTCCCTCCCTCTGACCCACAGGGAGATTCCCCTCCCTCCCTCTGACCCACAGGGAGATTCCCTCCCTCCTTCCCTCTGTCCCACAGGGAGATTCCCCTCCCTCCCTCTGACCCACAGGGAGATTCCCTCTGACCCACAGGGAGATTCCCCTCCCTCCCTCCCTCTGTCCCACAGTGAGATTCCCCTCCCTCCCTCCCTCCCTCTGACCCACAGGGAGATTCCCCTCACTCCCTCTGTCCCACAGGGAGATTCCCTCCCTCCCTCCCTCTGTCCCACAGGGAGATTCCCCTCCCTCCCTCTGACCCGGTGAGATTTCCCTCCCTCCCTCCCTCTGACCCACAGGGAGATTCCCTCCCTCCCTCTGACCCACAGGGAGATTCCCTCCCTTCCTCTGTCCCACAGGGAGATTCCCTCCCTCCCTCCCTCTGTCCCACAGGGAGATTCCCTCCCTCCCTCCCTCTGTCCCACAGGGAGATTCCCCTCCCTCCCTCCCTCTGACCCACAGGGAGATTCCCTCACTCTCTCCCTCTGACCCACAGGGAGATTCCCCTCCCTCCCTCTGACCCACAGGGAGATTCCCTCACTCTCTCCCTCTGACCCACAGGGAGATTCCCTCCCTCCCTCTCTCTGTCCCACAGGGAGATTCCCTCACTCTCTCCCTCTGTCCCACAGTGAGATTCCCTCCCTCCCTCCCTCCCTCTGACCCACAGGGAGATTCCCTCCCTCCCTCCCTCTGTCCCACAGGGAGATTCCCCTCCCTCCCTCTGACCCACAGGGAGATTCCCTCACTCTCTCCCTCTGACCCACAGGGAGATTCCCTCCCTCCCTCCCCCTGCCCCACAGTGAATCTCCCCTCTCAATGGCAGATCGCCTTTCCATTCCGGAATGCGGGTTCCCGGGAATTAATTCTTCCACAACTCAGTCATGAGAGCATCGTAACTTTTATTAATAGT
Source organism: Hypanus sabinus (assembly GCF_030144855.1). NCBI lineage: Eukaryota > Metazoa > Chordata > Chondrichthyes > Myliobatiformes > Dasyatidae > Hypanus > Hypanus sabinus. The sequence goes on from NC_082709.1 coordinate 188,477,405, forward strand.
TTGATGACTAACAAAATAAATTCACACAGAACCGTGAGCGACAGTGGTCCGGTCTCCCCCCCGCCGGCCGGGCAGGGCCCGCCGCATTGCAGTTACACCGCCCGGAAAGAACCGGAGAGATGGATGGGAACGGCGCCGAATTAGTACAAATTAGGATTGTGTGAAGGCGACACCGTGTGGGAGTTATTGCTCCCGGAGTGAATGGAGAGTCGTTCCCCATCCCCCACCCACAAATAAACGGATGCTTCAGTATTCATGCAGACTGGTGTAAGGGGTTTCTGAGTTTCCGTACTTTACAAAGACATCCAGTCCCACACGACAGCAGAGCCTGTCTGTCCCCCCTTGTTCCCTATTTATAACGCATTATTAATAAAAAGCATGGTTTAATACAATATATAGATCGGCAGTCCCAGATTTGTGACATGTACACATCCACCTGATACAATATTGCATGGAGATTTGTCCTGAATGGTTCGACAGCGACCCGCCGCAGTGCGGGGCTCCGGCCCCCGCGGCTTGCAGCTGACGTGGAGGCAATTGCACCATTGCTGCTGTTGATGCGGGGAACTGCAGATACTGGGGATGCAATCATGCGGCTTCAGTGGGCAGAGATGGTGTTGGTGTTGACAGAGGGCGGAGAGGGTAGAGCTGCAAATTGCAGTTGCCGGTGCAGGATGGAGCTACAGTTGTGCAGCCGCTGGGGAAGGTGGAAATGCAGTTGCAGTGTTGCAGCTGTTGGCGGAGGGTGAAGTTGCAGCCCTGCAATACTGGCGGCACGAAATCCAGTTGTGCAGACCCCTGTCGAAGGTGATGCAATTCTGCAGCCGCCAGCAAGGGGTTGCGGCTGAGGGACCATTTCTCCTCACACCCCTGGTCACTGAGGGGTGGGGCTCTGTCCACATACCCAGAATTTAACCCATTAGTCTCCACAGTGCAGGCAAGGGGGACGTCCTACCTCAGTAACTCTGCGGGGCAGGGCAGGTCAGGCTGGGTACAGGGTGAGACTAGAAGGGTGGGCTCAGAGATATCTCCGGTGGGGAGGACCAAGGAATGGGGAGTCACCATCTGCCAGTAACACCCTAGGGTGCAGGCAGGTGAGGAGGGAGGCTGAAATAAAAGGGCTCATTCAGCCTATGGCCTAGTGCTATCGCCATCCAATGCAGCTGTCGCAACATTAGCACTGTCATCGCATCACATTCCAGCAACTTCACCCATCTGACCTTCTGACCCATTCTCCCCAAAGTGACCTTCCATGTCACTGCTTTTCCTGGCCTGGCCTTTGTCTGACTTCTGGACACCAACAGACAGGGACACACCCACTCACACTACAGCTCACACACTTACGATGGTGTCAGGCAGCGTGCGCATGCACACTCACTCTCACTATGCACACTCTCAGTAGTGTGCACTCTCACCTTCACTATTGCACACACTCACCAATATGTACGCCACCTCACTGTAAGCTCACCTTTACTGGTGTGTGCACACCCATCCACAATTTCACTGATGTACACACATACGCACCCAATCTCACTACTGTGTGAAAATCACCCACATTTTCACTAGTCTGTGAAAATAGCGCCTTTCCACACTGTCCTAGTGTGTGTACTAACCTTGTTAGTGTGTACATACCCACCCACATTTTCATTAGTGTGTGCACACCCATCCCAATCTTACTAAGGAATACACACATACCCACACTTTCACTAGCATGTGCACACCTACCCCAATCTCACTAGTGGGTACACACCCATCCACACTTCCACTAATGTGTGCACACCCACCCCAACCTCACTAGTGTGTACACACCCACCCCTATAACACTAGTGTATGCACACTAACCCCAATCTCTCTGGTGCATGCACACACACCCACACTTACATTAGGATGAGTCCACCCACCCCAATCACACTCCAGAATGCACTCTCACCCCAATCTCACTAGTGTGTACACATCCACTCCCACTAGTGTGTGCACACACACCCATTCAGTGGTGTTTGCACACACACCACAATCTCACTGGAATGAGCACACACACCACACATTCACTAGTGTTTGCACACACATCTATACTTTCACCAGTATGTACACACATCCAAACTTTCACGTGTTTGCACACCCATCCAAACCTCACTAGTGTGTGCACACTCACACACACTCTCACCAGTATTTGCCACCCACCCACATATTAAAGTGTATACATACCAACACCAATATCACTACTGTGTACACACCAACCCCAATCTCACTAGTGTGCACACACACCCTCACTGGCAGAAACCTTTCACTCCAGTTATTTGTGCTTCAGGTTTGAGAGTAAACATTTGGACAGACTCTCGTAGAGGAGGGTAGGCCAACAATGGATGGTGGGGGTACTGTGAAGATGATGAGAGGTTCATAAATCCCACGGGAAGCTGGCAAACCAGCAGCAACATGCTCCCCTTTGCCTGCACTAGCACCTGGCTGCACTGACTGGCTGTGACCCTGAATGGAGAGGGTGTTAGGGAGGAGGGGTGAGGGTGAGGGAGCAGACCCCAGAACACCTGCCCTCCTCTCACCCAGCTTATCTCGGAATCGTTCACAGCCCTCCAGAACAGTCTGCAGTATCGACCGGCAGCCAGTGATTGCGTCCACCATGTGTCTGTGGCTAGTGCAAGACCTTCGGACAGTGATGGTGATGGGGGTGGGGGCTGCCACACCGAACGCGGCTCGGGTAATCACTGATACACGCAAATGTGGGGAGGAGGTGATGGAAGAGGGGAGGGGAGGGGAGGGAAGGGAGAGCAACAGGTGAAGGACAGTGGCTAGAGGGGAGGGATGAGAGGTCTGATACCCCTTCACCGGGTAGGACTGGCTGAATCAGCCACTTGCAGCCAGTCTCTAAGAGTCGTATTCAGGAACCGTTGGGATAGTCGTTGGAGTAGGTGTTGGGACAGGAGTTAGGAGCAGCTACACTTGCTGGGGCAGATAAAGGGGCAGATGTTGGGACAGCTGAGATGCTGGGGCGGATGTTAGAGCAGAGGTCGGGGCAGATATGGAAGATTTTGAGGCAGTTTTGGGACAATTGAGGCAGATGTCAGGAGAGAGAGAAGATGATGAAGCAGTTTTGGGGCAGATGTTAGGAGAGAGAAGATGATGAGGGAGGTGCTGGGGGTGATCAGATAAAGTACTCTTTCTTCTCCTCGGCATTGGCCTGGCTGCCCTCAGCGTTGATGATGGCTGTGTCAGCGTCTGGTGCATCTTCAGCTCCCTTTGCCTCATTGGTCAGGTACGTTCCTGCAGCCACACACACCGACAGGGTTTAGTGACCCAGAGACCACTCAGCTCAGTGCTAGCACACCTCCCAACCCCCACCCCCCTTCCCTCACTGCCATGTCTTCCCCAAACCCTCAGGTCACAGGGAGAGACAGTGCCCCGGTCAATGACTTTTCTGCTGATGGGTCAGCAACTCCGCCTCTCTCTCCACAGATGCTGCCTGACCTCCTGAGTCTTCCTGCACCCTCTGATTTTATTTCAGATTTCCAGGGCCTGTGATTTGTAGCTTTATTTTCCCCCAGCTCCCACTTTGTGTTTCCCCTGTTGACGGTTCTACAGGAAAGCCTCCGGACTCTTCAGGAGGGTTTCTCCGAGGTCTCGTCATCGGTGGGCAGTCAGCTGTGATCTCTGAATTCCCCAATCTCTTCTTTAAAACATCAAACCTTACAGTGCAGGAATAAGCTCTACAGCTCACCATCTCTGTGCGACCAGTTTAATCTTCAGACAGTTCACATCTCTCCATTCCCTGTCTAACAGCATGCTGAACGGTTCTGTCGTATTTGCCCCCACCACAACCCCAGAAACATAGCCTGCACGATCAGGAAAGCTCACCAACATCGCTACTTTGTGAAGAGAGCTGAGCTCCATACCCACATCATCGAGAACGTCCTGACACTGCGTGGTATGGGCACTACACTGCACTCCACAACGGGGAGTCAAAATAGTCCAAAGCATCATCGAGACCAGCCTACCCACCACCAACGATATGTACACCGAAAGGTGCCGGAAAAGGGCTGGTAACATCATGAAGGACCCGACACACCCAGCTCACAGACTGTTTGTCTCATTCCCATCAGGGAGGAGGCTACGCAACATCCACAACACTCAGGAATACTGACTTTCCCCAAGCAGTAAGGCTGATCAACACCTCCACCCCCCCATACCCCCAAACACCACTACTTTATCATTTCCTGTCAGAGTCACCTTATGTATAAACACTCCTGTACCCAGTGTTACTTTACAATGCCATTGGTTTCAGTATAATTATGGAGAAGGATAGGACTGGACCCAGGGTTGAGATTTTTGATTGGAGAAAGGCTAACTTTGAGGAGATGCGAAAGGATTTAGAAGGAGTGGATTGGGACAATTTGTTTTATGGGAAGGATGTAATAGAGAAATGGAGGTCATTTAAAGGTGAAATTTTGAGGGTACAGAATCTTTATGTTCCTGTTAGGTTGAAAGGAAAGGTTAAAAGTTTGAGAGAGCCATGGTTTTCAAGGGATATTGGAAACTTGGTTAGGAAAAAGAGAGATATCTACAATAAATATAGGGGGCATGGAGTAAATGAGGTGCTCGAGGAATATAAAGAATGTAAGAGGAATCTTAAGAAAGAAATTAGAAAAGCTAAAAGAAGATATGAGGTTGCTTTGGCAAGTAAGATGAAAATAAATCCGAAGGGTTTCTACAGTTATATTAATAGCAAAAGGATAGTAAGGGATAAAATTGGTCCCTTAGAGAATCAGAGTGGACAGCTATTTGTGGAGCCGAAACAGATGGGGGAGATTTTGAACAAATTCTTTTCTTCGGCATTCACTAAGGAGAAGGATATTGAATTGTGTAAGGTAAGGGAAACAAATAGGGAAGTTATGGGAACAATGACGATTAAAGAGGAGGAAGTACTGGTGCTTTTAAGGAATATAAAAGTGGATAAATCTCCAGGTCCTGACAGGATATTCCCTAGGACCTTGAGGGAAGTTAGTTTAGAAATAGCAGGGGCTCTGACAGAAATATTTCAAATGTCATTAGAAACGGGGATGGTGCCAGAGGATTGACGTATTGCTCATGTGGTTCCATTGTTTAAAAAGGGTTCTAAGAATAAACCTAGCAATTATAGGCCTGTCAGTTTGACGTCAGAGGTGGGTAAATTAATGGAAAGTATTCTTAGAGATGGTATATATAATTATCTGGATAGACAGGGTCTGATTAGGAATAGTCAGCATGGATTTGTGCGTGGAAGGTCATGTTTGACAAATCTTATTGAATTTTTTGAAAAGGTTACGAGGAAAGTTGACGAAGGTAAAGCAGTGGATGTTGTCTATATGGACTTCAGTAAGGCCTTTGACAAGGTTCTGCATGGAAGAAGTAGTAAAATGGATTCAACAGTGGCTGGATGGGAGATGCGAGAGAGTAGTTTGTCAGGTTGGAGGCTGGTAACTAATGGTGTGCCTCAGGGATCTGTACTGGGTCCAGTGTTGTTTGTCATATACATTAATGATCTGGACGGTGGGGTGGTAAATTGGATTAGTAAGTATGCAGATGATACTAAGGTAGGTGGCGTTGTGGATAATGAAATAGGTTTTCAAAGCTTGCAGAGAGATTTAGGCCAGTTGGAAGAGTGGGCCGATGGAGTTTAATGCTGATAAGTGTGAGGTGCTACATTTTGGTAGGAATAATCTAAATAGGACATACATGGTAAATGGTAGGGCATTGAAGAATGCAGTAGAACAGAGTGATCTAGGAATAATGGTGCATAGATCCCTGAAGGTGGAGTCTCATGTGGATAGGGTGGTGAAGAAAGCTTTTGGTCTGCTGGCCTTTATAAATCAGAGCATAGAGTATAGGAGTTGGGATGTAATGTTAAAATTGTACAAAGCATTGGTAAGGCCAAATTTGGAGTATTGTGTACAGTTCTGGTTACCGAATTATAGGAAAGATGTCAACAAAATAGAGAGAGTACAGAGAAGATTTACTAGAATGTTACCTGGGTTTCAGCACCTAAGTTACAGAGAAAGATTGAACAAGTTAGGTCTTTATTCTTTGGAGTGTAGAAGGTTTGAGGGGGGACTTGATAGAGGTAATTAAAATTATGATAGATAGATGGATAGAGTTGACGTGGATAGGCTTTTTCCATTGAGAGCAGGGGAGATTCAAACAAGAGGACATGAGTTGAAATTTAGGGGGCAAAAGTTTAAGGGTAACATGAGGGGGAATTTCTTTACTCAGAGAGTGGTAGCTGTGCGGAATGAGCTTCCAGTAGAAGTGGTAGAGGCAGGTTCGGTATTGTCATTTAAAGTAAAATTGGATAGGTATATGGACAGGAAAGGAATGGAGGGTTATGGGCTGAGTGTGGGTCAGTGGGACTAGGTGAGAGTAAGTGTTCGGCACGGACTAGAAGGGCCGAGATGGCCTGTTTCCGTGCTGTAATTGTTATATGGTTTATGGACAGACAATCAATCTGTGCGTATAAGCTATCGTATCTATTTATATTTATTGTATTTTTCTATTATTGTGTTCTGTAATTATTGTATAATTTTGTTCTGTATCAAATCCGTAGTAACAATTATTTTGTTCTCCTTTACCCTTGTGTCCTGGAGCTGGCATTAAACAATGCTGAATGTTGAAGTGCATTTTGGGCATCCACCACTGTGTAAAAAGATGGCCGATACATCTCTGTTAGCCTTCCCCCACTCACAGTAAGGCTTTGACCTTTCTACCATGGGATAAAGTCTCAGAACCTATCTACAACTCCCATGATCTTATAAACTCTGTCTGGTGTCTCCTCTGTTTGCATTGGCTGCATTTTAAAAATACCTCCTGTGATGGAGGGTGTCACTGGGTGTGAGACCATACGCACCTTTATGTCGCGCCAGGTAACGGCCAAGGACAATGGTCAAACACAAGGTGACGAAGACAACGACAGCCACAACTCCTCCGATCACGGCATGGTCCGGACCAGACTGACCCGCCAGGGCACTGGGATCTGAGGAGACACAGTGAGCAGACATGAGGCAGGCAGGCCACACCATGATGTTTCACAACTCACCATCTTGTCTGAGACAGGCTGGAGAGAGATTCCCCAAAGAAAAAAAACACAGTACAGAACATCACCAGCACAGCAGGTCAACACAACACAATGTACCATCCACATCACTGGGGTTATACACTGACAGACCCGTCCCCACCGGTACCGTACCCCGGTGCTATACAGTGACAGACCCGTCCCCTCCGGTACCGTACCCGGGTGTGACAGACCCGTCCCCACCGGTACCGTACCCCGGTGTTACACAGTACAGACCCGTCCCCACTGGTACCGTACCCCGGTGTTATACAGTGACAGACCCGTCCCCACCGGTACCATACCCCGGTGTTACACAGTGACAGACCCGTCCCCACCGGTACCGTACCCCCGGTGTTATACAGTGACAGACCCGTCCCCACCGGTACCGTACCCCAGTGTTACACAGTGACAGACCCGTCCCCACTGGTACCGTACCCTGGTGTTACACAGTGACAGACCCGTCCCCACCGGTACCGTACCCCGGTGTGACAGACCAGTCCCCACTGGTACCGTACCCTGGTGTTACACAGTGACAGACCCGTCCCCACTGGTACCGTACCCCGGTGTTATACAGTGACAGACCCGTCCCCACCGGTACCATACCCCGGTGTTACACAGTGACAGACCCGTCCCCACCGGTACCGTACCCCCAGTGTTATACAGTGACAGACCTGTCCCCACCGGTACTGTACCCCAGTGTTACACAGTGACAGACCCGTCCCCACTGGTACCGTACCCTGGTGTTACACAGTGACAGACCCGTCCCCACCGGTACCGTACCCCGGTGTGACAGACCAGTCCCCACTGGTACCGTACCCTGGTGTTACACAGTGACAGACCCGTCCCCACTGGTACCGTACCCTGGTGTTATACAGTGACAGACCCGTCCCCTCTGGTACCGTACCCCGGTGTTATACAGTGACAGACCCGTCTCCACTGGTACTGTACCCCGGTGTTATACAGTGACAGACCCGTCCCCACCGGTACCGTACCCTGGTGTTATACAGTGACAGACCCGTCCCCACCGGCACCGTACCCCGGTGTTACACAGTGACAGACCAGTCCCCACCGGTACCGTACCCCAGTGTTATACAGTGACAGACCCGTCCCCACCGGTACCGTACCCCGGTGTTATACAGTGACAGACCCGTCCCCACCGGTACCGTACCCTGGTGTTATACACTGACAGACCCGTCCCCACCGGTACCGTACCCTGGTGTTATACAGTGACAGACCCGTCCCCACCGGCACCGTACCCCGGTGTTACACAGTGACAGACCAGTCCCCACCGGTACCGTACCCCGGTGTTATACAGTGACAGACCTGTCCCCACCAGTACCATACCCTGGTGTTATACAGTGACAGACCCGTCCCCACCGGTACCGTACCCCGGTGTTATACAGTGACAGACCCGTCCCCACCGGTACCGTACCCCGGTGTTATACAGTGACAGACCCGTCCCCACCGGTACCGTACCCTGGTGTTATACAGTGACAGACCCGTCCCCACCGGTACCGTACCCCGGTGTTATACAGTGACAGACCTGTCCCCACCAGTACCATACCCTGGTGTTATACAGTGACAGACCCGTCCCCACCGGTACCGTACCCCGGTGTTATACAGTGACAGACCCGTCCCCACCGGTACCGTACCCCGGTGTTATACAGTGACAGACATGTCCCCACTGGTACCGTACCCCGGTGTTATACAGTGACAGACCCGTCCCCACCGGTACCGTACCCTGGTGTTATACAGTGACAGACCCGTCCCCACCGGTACCGTACCCCGGTGTTACACAGTGACAGACCCGTCCCCACTGGTACCGTACCCTGGTGTTACACAGTGACAGACCCGTCCCCACCGGTACCATACCCCGGTGTTATACAGTGACAGACCCGTCCCCACCGGTACCGTACCCCGGTGTTACACAGTGACAGACCCGTCCCCACCAGTACCGTACCCCGGTGTTATACTGTGACAGACCCGTCCCCACCGGTACCGTACCCCGGTGTTACACAGTGACAGACCCGTCCCCACCGGTACCGTACCCCGGTGTTACACAGTGACAGACCCGTCCCCACCAGTACCGTACCCCGGTGTTACACAGTGACAGACCCGTCCCCACCAGTACCGTACCCCGGTGTGACAGACCCGTCCCCACCGGTACCGTACCCCGGTGTTATACAGTGACAGACCCGTCCATGGTGGTTCAAAAATCAGAAGATCATCCAATGGTTCAGGAGGATTGGAAAATTGAAAATGTCACTCCACTCTTTAAGGAGAGAGACAAAAGAATGGAGATTATAGACAGTTTACCTGACTTCAGTGGTTGGAAAGATTTTGGAATGTATTCCTAAGGATGCAGTCTTGGGATAATTGGAGGCATATGATGAAACTGTCCGTATGGTTTCCTTCTGGTAAAATCTTGCCCGACAAGTTTTTGGAATTATTTGTGGAAATAATAAGCAGGATATAGAAAGGAGAGCCAGTGGATGTCATTTACTTGGATTTTCAGAAGCCCTTTGACAAGCTTCCACACATGAGGAGCTACGAGGCCATGGAATTACAGGAAAGATTCCTAGCATGGATAAAGCATTGGCTGACTGGCAGGAGGCAAAGAGTGGGAATAAAGGGGATTTTTTCTGACTGGCTGCCGGTGACTAGTGGTGTTTCACAGGGGTCTGTGTTGGGACCAATTCTGTTCATGTTATATGTCAATGATTTGGATGATGCAATTGACGGCCTTATGGCCAAGTTTGTAGATGACACAAAGATGGGTTGGGGGGCAGGTAGTTTTGAGAAAATGAAGAGGCTACAGAAGAATTTAGATTAGGAGAATAGGCAAAGAAGTGGCAGATGGAATACAGTTTCAGGAAGTGTGTGGTTGAGCACTTTGGTAGAAGAAGTAAATATGTGGATTATTTTTCATATAACCATATAACAATTACAGCACGGAAACAGGCCTTCTCGGCCCTTCTAGTCCATACCAACGCTTACACTCACCTAGTCCCACTGGCCCGTATAACCATATAACAATTACAGCACGGAAACAGGCCATCTCAGCCCTTTTAGTCCATGCAGAATGCTTACTCTCACCTAGTCCCACTGACCCGCACTCAGCCCATAACCCTCCATTCCTTCCTGTCCATATACCTATCCAATTTTACTTTAAATGTCATTATCGAACCTGCCTCTACCACTTCTACTGGAAGCTCATTCCACACAGCTACCACTCTCTGAGTAAAAAAAATCCCCCTCGTGTTACCCTTAAACTTTTGCCCCCTAACTCTCAACTCATGTCCTCTTGTTTGAATCTCCCCTACGTTCAATGGAAAAAGCCTATCCATGTCAACTCTGTCTATCCCCCTCATAATTTTAAATACCTCTATCAAGTCCCCCCTCAACCTTCTATGCTCTAAAGAATAAAGACCTAACTTGCTCAGCCCTTCCCTGTAACTTAGATGCTGAAACCTAGGTAACACTTTAGTAAATCTTTTCTGTACTCTATCTATTTTGTTAATCTCTTTCCTATAATTTGTTGACCAGAACTGTACACTTTCCAAATGGGGAGAAAATTCAAGAATCAGAGGTGCAAAGGGACCTGGGAGTCTTTATGCAGGATCTCTAAAGATTAGCCCGCAGGTTGAGCTGATGGCAAGGAAGGCAAATGCAATGTTAGCGTTCGTTTCCAGAATAAACGCTTTATTGATCAGACAACACTTGGAATATTGTGAGTCTTGTCAGGCACCTTATTGGAGAAAAAGATGTGCTGGAATTGGAGAGGGTCCAGACGAAGTTGATGAAAATGATTCTGAGAATGAAAGTGTTAAGATATGAGGAGCTTTTAATGGCTCAGGGCCTATACTTGCTGGAGTTTACAAGAATGAGGGGAGATCTCATTGAAACCTATCAAATATTGAAAGGCCTAGATAGAGTGGATGTGGAGAGGATGTTTCCTATAGTGGGGAGTCTAGGACCAGAGGGCACAGATAGAGTGGATGTGGAGAGGATGTTTCCTATAGTGGGGAGTCTAGGACCAGAGGACACAGATAGAGTGGATGTGGAGAGGATGTTCCCTATAGTGGGGGAGTCTAGGACCACAGATAGAGTGGATGTGGAGAGGATGTTTCCTATAGTGGGGGAGTCTAGAACCAGAGGGCACAGATAGAGTGGATATGGAGAGGATGTTTCCTATAGTGGGTGAGTCTAGGACCAGAGGGCACAGATAGAGTGGATGTGGAGAGGATGTTTCCTATAGTGGGTGAGTCTAGGACAAGAGGGCACAGATAGAGTGGATGTGGAGAGGATGTTTCCTATAGTGGGGGAGTCTAGGACCAGAGGACACAGATAGAGTGGATGTGGAGAGGATGTTTCCTATAGTGGGGAGTCTAGGACCAGAGGACACAGATAGAGTGGGTGTGGAGAGGATGTTTCCTATAGTGGGGAGTCTAGGACCAGAGGACACAGATAGAGTGGGTGTGGAGAGGATGTTTCCTATAGTGGGGGAGTCTAGGACCAGAGGACACATATAGAGTGGATGTGGGGAGGATGCTCCCTATAGTGGGGGAGTCTAGGACCAGAGGACACAGATAGAGTGGATGTGGAGAGGATGTTTCCTATAGTGGGTGAGTCTAGGACCAGAGGACACAGATAGAGTGGATGTGGAGAGGATGTTTCCTATAGTGGGTGAGTCTAGGACCAGAGGACACAGATAGAGTGGATGTGGAGAGGATGCTTCCTATAGTGGGGAGTCTAGGACCAGAGGACACAGATAGAGTGGATGTGGAGAGGATGTTTCCTATAGTGGGGAGTCTAGGACCAGAGGACACAGATAGAGTGGATGTGGAGAGGAGGTTTCCTATAGTGGGTGAGTCTAGGACCACAGATAGAGTGGGTGTGATGTTCCCTGTAGTGGGGAGTCTAGGACCAGGGGACACAGATAGAGTGGGTGTGGAGAGGATGTTCCCTGTAGTGGGGAGTCTAGGACCAGAGGGCACAGATAGAGTGGATGTGGAGAGGATGTTTCCTATTGTGGGGGAGTCTAGGACCAGAGGACACAGATAGAGTGGGTGTGGAGAGGATGTTTCCTATAGTGGGGGAGTCTAGGACCAGAGGGCACAGATAGAGTGGATGTGGAGAGGATGTTTCCTGTGGTGGGGGAGTCTGGGACCAGAGGACACAGATAGAGTGGGTGTGGAGAGGATGTTTCCTATAGTGGGGAGTCTAGGACCAGAGGGCACAGATAGAGTGGGTGTGGAGAGGATGTTTCCTATAGTGTGGGAGTCTAGGACCAGAGGACACAGATAGAGTGGGTGTGGAGAGGATGTTTCCTATTGTGGGGGAGTCTAGGACCAGAGGACACAGATAGAGTGGATGTGGAGAGGATGTTTCCTATAGTGGGGGAGTCTAGGACCAGAGGGCACAGATAGAGTGGATGTGGAGAGAATGTTTCCTATAGTGGGGAGTCTAGGACCAGAGGGCACAACTTCAGAATAGAGGGACATCCATTTAAAATAGAGGTGAGGAGAAATTTATTTAGTCAGAAAGTGGTGAATCTGTGGAATTCATTGCCACTCACGACTGTGAAGTCCAAGTCACTGGGAATATTTAAAGTAGAGGTTGATAGGTTCTTGATTAGTCAGAATGTCAATGGTTACGGAGAGAAGGCAGGAGAATGGGGTTGAGAGGCATTATAAATCAGCCACGATGGAACGGCAGGGCAGACCCGATGGGTGAGTGGCCTAAAAGGGCAAGTATGTATATATGTTGCCATATGCTACCCTGATATACATTTTCACTGAAAAATGTGCAAAAGAGGGCAGACAGTGCCAACATGAATAAATTAATAACACTGAGAACATGAGTTGTCGATTCCTTGAAAGTGAGTCTGTAGGTTGTGGAATCAGTTTAAAGTCGAGGTGAGTGAGATTAACCACAGCAGTTCACGATGGTTGAGAGGTAATTGTTCCTGAATCTGGTGGTGTGGGTCCTGAGGCTCCTGTACCTCCCTCCTAATGGCAGCAGTGATAAGAGAGCGTGTCCTGGGTGGTGGTGTCGTTGATGATGGACGCCGCTTTCCCATGACAGTGCTCTGTGCAGTTGTACTCAATAGTTCAATGGTTCCAGTTAATATCAGAGAATGTATACAGTATGCACCCAGAAATCCTTATTCTCCATTGCTTTTCCTGTGATGGAGGGGGCTGTACCTAGTGGTGTTCCACAGGGATCTGTATTGGGATCGCTTTTTAAATTTTGTATGTCAATGACTTGGATGACAGATGACAGACTATTTTCTAAATGGAGAGAAAATTCAAAAATCTGAGGCGCCAAGGGACTTGGCTTACCTCCTTAATGATTTTTACTTGCCTTCTGTTGGTATTTAAAAGCTTCCCAATCTTCTAACTTCCACTAATTTTTGCTCTATGGCCTCTCTTTGGCTTTTATGTTGGCTTTGACTTCTCTTGTTAGCCATGGTTCTGTCATCTTGCCTTGACATCCTCTTTGCTGATTACATATCTGGTGCCTTCTGAATTGCTTCCAGAAATTCCAGCCATTGCCGCTCTGCTGTCATCCCTGCCAGTGTTCTTTCCCAACACTACTGGCCAACTCCTCTTTCAGGTCTCTGTAATTCTTTTGTCTCCATTGTAACACTGATACATCTGACTTTAGCTTCTCCCTCTCCAATTTCAGGGTGAATTCGATCACATTATGATCACTTGCCCCTTAGGGTCCTTTTACTTTAAGGTCTCAAATCAATTCTGGTTCATTGCACAAGACCCAATTCACAATAGTTGGTCCCCTAATGGGCTCTACAAAGCCATCTCCTTGGCATTCTAGAAACTCCCCCTCGAGGGATCCAGCACCAACCTGATGTTCCCAATCTACCTGCACAATTGTTATATGGTTATATTGAAATCCCCATGACTATTGTGACATTGCTTTTCTGGCATGCATTTTCTATCTCCCGTTGTAACTTGTAGACCACATCCTTACTCCTGTTTGTGGGTCAGTATACAACTCCCATCAGGCTCTTTTTACCCTGGCAGTTCCCCTAACCAATGAATCCCCTATCACAACAGCTTGTCTCTTCTGCCCCATTTCACTCTGAGTATTAGAATCAGAATTAGGCCATTCGGCCCATTGAGTCTGCTGATTTATTATCCCTCTCAACCCCATTCTCCTGCTTTCTCCTCATAAACTTTGATGCTCTGACTAATTGAGAATCTATTAACCACTTTAAAAAAACCCAGTGACCTGGCTACACAACTGTACATGGTAATGAATTCTGCTAATTCCCCACCCTCTGGCTAAAGAAATTCCTCCCCCAGGGTAGGGGGATGAAGAACTGGGAGGTGGGGGCAGAGGATTAAGTTGAGAGGTGTGTACAGGAATCAGAAGTGTGGGGAAGGCAGATTGTTCATGAGGTGCAGGGTTGGACAGACAAAGAGTTTGGGATCTTTCTGAGGGTGGGAGCTGGTCAGTGTACCCTGTCCAAGAGTGTGAGATGATTGTGTGGGGACCAATGACCCTGGGAGGTGACAAGGGGCAAATACTGAGGGCCAGGGTCTCAGAGGGCATCCTGGGGTTTGAGGCGGGGAGATGGAGAGAGAGGAGGAGATATAGACAGATCCTCTGAGAAGGGCCAGAGGGGGGAGCAGCTCCAAGATCCCAGATCCCCGGGGAGGGGCAGGAGGGTTCCAGAGTTTGAGGGAGGGATGGGGATGGGAGTCCTGGGGTCTGAGGAAGGGGAAGAGGCTTTCCTGGGTGTGAGAGAGAGCTGGTGTCACAGAGGGGCGGGGAGGGCAGATCTTCGTGTGTGAGGGGGGTGTAGAATGAAATAGGGTGTGGGGAAGAGAGAATGTGACAGTGGGGGTGAGGGGGAAGAGAGACAGACTGAGAGATGGGGAGAGGGTCCCAGGATGTGATAGTGGGGGTGAGGGGGAAGAGAGACAGACTGAGAGGTGGGGAGAGGGTCCCAGGATGTGATAGTGGGGGTGAGGGGGAAGAGAGACAGACTGAGAGGTGGGGAGAGGGTCCCAGGATGTGACAGTGGGGATGAGGGGGAAGAGAGACAGACTGAGAGGTGGGGAGAGGGTCCCAGGATGTGATAGTGGGGGTGAGGGAGAAGAGAGACAGACTGAGAGGTGGGGAGAGGGTCCCAGGATGTGACAGTGGGGGTGAGGGAGAAGAGAGACAGACTGAGAGATGGGGAGAGGGTCCCAGGATGTGACAGTGGGGGTCAGGGAGAAGAGAGACAGACTGAGAGGTGGGGAGAGGGTCCCAGGATGTGATAGTGGGGGTGAGGGAGAAGAGAGACGGACTGAGTGGTGGGGAGAGGGACCCAGGATGTGATAGTGGGGGTGAGGGAGAAGAGAGACAGACTGAGAGGTGGGGAGAGGGTCCCAGGATGTGATAGTGGGGGTGAGGGAGAAGAGAGACAGACTGAGAGGTGGGGAGAGGCTCCCAGGATGAGACAGCGGGGGTGAGGGGGAAGAGAGACGGACTGAGAGGTGGGGAGGGGGTCCCAGGATGTGACAGTGGGGGTGAGGGGGAAGAGAGACGGACTGAGAGGTGGGGAGAGGGTCCCAGGATGTGACAGTGAGGGGGAAGAGAGACAGACTGAGAGGTGGGGAGAGGGTCCCAGGATGTGATAGTGGGGGTGCGGGAGAAGAGAGACAGACTGAGAGGTGGGGAGAGGGTCCCAGGATGTGACAGTGGGGGTGAGGGAGAAGAGAGACGGACTGACAGGTGGGGAGAGGGTCCCAGGATGTGACAGTGGAGGTGAGGGGGAAGAGAGACAGACTGAGAGGTGGGGAGAGGGTCCCAGGATGTGACAGTGGGGGTGAGGGGGAAGAGAGACAGACTGAGAGGTGGGGAGAGGGTCCCAGGATGTGACAGTGGGGGTGAGGGGGAAGAGAGTCAGACTGAGAGGTGGGGAGAGGGTCCCAGGATGTGACAGTGGGGGAGAAGAGAGACAGACTGAGAGGTGGGGAGAGGGTCCCAGGATGTGATAGTGGGGGTGAGGGGGAAGAGAGACAGACTGAGAGGTGGGGAGAGGGTCCCAGGATGTGACAGTGGGGATGAGGGGGAAGAGAGACAGACTGAGAGGTGGGGAGAGGGTCCCAGGATGTGATAGTGGGGGTGAGGGAGAAGAGAGACAGACTGAGAGGTGGGGAGAGGGTCCCAGGATGTGACAGTGGGGGTGAGGGAGAAGAGAGACAGACTGAGAGATGGGGAGAGGGTCCCAGGATGTGACAGTGGGGGACAGGGAGAAGAGAGACGGACTGAGAGGTGGGGAGAGGGTCCCAGGATGTGACAGTGAGGGGGAAGAGAGACAGACTGAGAGGTGGGGAGAGGGTCCCAGGATGTGATAGTGGGGGTGCGGGAGAAGAGAGACAGACTGAGAGGTGGGGAGAGGGTCCCAGGATGTGACAGTGGGGGTGAGGGAGAAGAGAGACGGACTGACAGGTGGGGAGAGGGTCCCAGGATGTGACAGTGGAGGTGAGGGGGAAGAGAGACAGACTGAGAGGTGGGGAGAGGGTCCCAGGATGTGACAGTGGGGGTGAGGGGGAAGAGAGACAGACTGAGAGGTGGGGAGAGGGTCCCAGGATGTGATAGTGGGGGTGCGGGAGAAGAGAGACAGACTGAGAGGT
This sequence comes from Hypanus sabinus, assembly GCF_030144855.1. Classification (NCBI taxonomy): domain Eukaryota; kingdom Metazoa; phylum Chordata; class Chondrichthyes; order Myliobatiformes; family Dasyatidae; genus Hypanus; species Hypanus sabinus. The sequence goes on from NC_082709.1 coordinate 188,494,151, forward strand.
GGGGAGAGGGTCCCAGGATGTGACAGTGGGGGTGAGGGAGAAGAGAGACAGACTGAGAGATGGGGAGAGGGTCCCAGGATGTGATAGTGGGGGTGCGGGAGAAGAGAGACAGACTGAGAGGTGGGGAGAGGGTCCCAGGATGTGACAGTGAGGGAGAAGAGAGACAGACTGAGAGGTGGGGAGAGGGTCCCAGGATATGACAGTTGGGGTGAATGGGAAGAGAGACAGACTGAGAGGTGGGGAGAGGGTCCCAGGATGTGCCAGTGGGGGTGAGTGGGAAGAGAGACAGACTGAGAGGTGGGGAGTGGGTCCCAGGATGTGACAGTGGGGGGGAAGAGAGACAGACTGAGAGGTGGGGAGAGGGTCCCAGGATGTGATAGTGGGGGTGAGGGGGAAGAGAGACGGACTGAGAGGTGGGGAGAGGGTCACAGGATGTGATAGTGGGGGTGAGGGAGAAGAGAGACAGACTGACAGGTGGGGAGAGGGTCCCAGGATGTGACAGTGGGGGTGAGGGGGAAGAGAGACAGACTGAGAGGTGGGGAGAGGGTCCCAGGATGTGATAGTGGGGGTCGGGGGAAGAGAGACAGACTGAGGTGGGGAGAGGCTCCCAGGATGTGATAGTGGGGGTGAGGGAGAAGAGAGACAGTCTGAGAGGTGGGGAGAGGGTCCCAGGATGTGACAGTGGGGGAGAAGAGAGACAGACTGAGAGGTTGGGAGAGGCTCCCAGGTTGTGACAGTGGGGGTGAGTGGGAAGAGAGACAGACTGAGAGGTGGGGAGAGGGTCCCAGGATGTGCCAGTGGGGGTGAGGGGGAAGAGAGACAGACTGAGAGGTGGGGAGAGGGTCCCAGGATGTGACAGTGGGGGGGGAAGAGAGACAGACTGAGAGGTGGGGAGAGGGTCCCAGGATGTGATAGTGGGGGAGAAGAGAGACAGACTGAGAGGTGGGGAGAGGGTCCCAGGATGTGACAGTGGGGGTGAGTGGGAAGAGAGACAGACTGAGAGGTGGGGAGAGGGTCCCAGGATGTGACAGTGGGGGTGAGGGGGAAGAGAGTCAGACTGAGAGGTGGGGAGAGGGTCCCAGGATGTGACAGTGGGGGAGAAGAGAGACAGACTGAGAGGTGGGGAGAGGGTCCCAGGATGTGATAGTGGGGGAGAAGAGAGACAGACTGAGAGGTGGGGAGAGGGTCCCAGGATGTGACAGTGTGGGTGAAGAGAGACGGACTGAGAGGTGGGGAGAGGGTCCAAGGATGTGATAGTGGGGGTGAGGGGGAAGAGAGACAGACTGAGATGTGGGGAGAGGGTCCCAGGATGTGACAGTGTGGGAGAAGAGAGACGGACTGAGAGGTGGGGAGAGGGTCCAAGGATGTGATAGTGGGGGTGAGGGGGAAGAGAGACAGACTGAGAGGTGGGGAGAGGGTCCCAGGATGTGACAGTGGGGGTGAGGGGGAAGAGAGACAGACTGAGAGGTTGGGAGAGGCTCCCAGGATGTGACAGTGGGGGTGAGTGGGAAGAGAGACAGACTGAGAGGTGGGGAGAGGGTCCCAGGATGTGACAGTGGGGTTGAGGGGGAAGAGAGTCAGACTGAGAGGTGGGGAGAGGGTCCCAGGATGTGACAGTGGGGGAGAAGAGAGACAGACTGAGAGGTGGGGAGAGGGTCCCATGATGTGATAGTGGGGGAGAAGAGAGACAGACTGAGAGGTGGGGAGAGGGTCCCAGGATGTGATAGTGGGGGTGAGGGGGAAGAGAGACAGACTGAGATGTGGGGAGAGGGTCCCAGGATGTGACAGTGTGGGAGAAGAGAGACGGACTGAGAGGTGGGGAGAGGGTCCAAGGATGTGATAGTGGGGGTGAGGGGGAAGAGAGACAGACTGAGAGGTGGGGAGAGGGTCCCAGGATGTGATAGTGGGGGTCGGGGAAAGAGTGACAGACTGAGAGGTGGGGAGAGGGTCCCAGGATGTGACAGTGAGGGAGAAGAGAGACAGACTGAGAGGTGGGGAGAGTGTCCCAGGATGTGATAGTGGGGGTGAGGGGGAAGAGAGACGGACTGAGAGGTGGGGAGAGGGTCCCAGGATGTGACAGTGGGGGTGCGGGAGAAGAGAGACAGACTGAGAGGTGGGGAGAGGGTCCCAGGATGTGACAGTGGGGGTGAGGGGGAAGAGAGACAGACTGAGAGGTGGAGAGAGGGTCTCAGGATGTGACAGTGGGGGTGAGGGGGAAGAGAGACAGACTGAGAGGTGGGGAGAGGGTCCCAGGATGTGATAGTGGGGGTGAGGGAGAAGGGAGACAGACTGAGAGGTGGGGAGAGGGTCCCAGGATGTGACAGTGAGGGAGAAGAGAGACAGACTGAGAGGTGGGGAGTGTGTCCCAGGATGTGATAGTGGGGGTGAGGGGGAAGAGAGACGGACTGAGAGGTGGGGAGAGGGTCCCAGGATGTGACAGTGGGGGTGATGGGGAAGAGAGACAGACTGAGAGGTGGGGAGAGGGTCCCAGGATGTGACAGTGGGGGTGAGGGGGAAGAGAGACAGACTGAGAGGTGGGGAGAGGGTCCCAGGATGTGATAGTGGGGGTGAGGGAGAAGAGAGACAGACTGAGAGGTGGGGAGAGGGTCCCCGGATGTGATAGTGGAGGTGAGGGGGAAGAGAGACAGACTGAGAGGTGGGGAGAGGGTCCCAGGATGTGACAGTGGGGGTGAGGGGGAAGAGAGACAGACTGAGAGGTGGGGAGAGGGTCCCCGGATGTGACAGTGGGGGTGATGGGGAAGAGAGACAGACTGAGAGGTGGGGAGAGGGTCCCAGGATGTGACAGTGGGGGTGAGGGGGAAGAGTGACAGACTGAGAGGTGGGGAGAGGGTCCCAGGATGTGACAGTGGGGGTGAGGGGGAAGAGAGACAGACTGAGAGGTGGGGAGAGGGTCCCAGGATGTGACAGTGGGGGTGATGGGGAAGAGAGACAGACTGAGAGGTGGGGAGAGGGACCCAGGATGTGATAGTGGGGGTGAGGGAGAAGAGAGACGGACTGAGAGGTGGGGAGGGGGTCCCCGGATGTGATAGTGGGGGTGAGGGAGAAGAGAGACGGACTGAGAGGTGGGGAGAGGGTCACAGGATGTGATAGTGGAGGTGAGGGGGAAGAGAGGCAGACTGAGAGGTGGGGAGAGGGTCCCAGGATGTGATAGTGGGGGTGAGGGGGAAGAGAGACGGACTGAGAGGTGGGGAGAGGGTCCCAGGATGTGACAGTGGGGGTGAGGGGGAAGAGAGACGGACTGAGAGGTGGGGAGAGGGTCCCAGGATGTGACAGTGTGGGTGAGGGGGAAGAGAGACGGACTGAGAGGTGGGGAGAGGGTCCCAGGATCTAAAGGGGGAAGTGTAGAGGGAGAGAGTTGGGTTGTGGGGAAGGAAGAGGGTGCTGATGTGACTGAGGGGTAGGGAGAGGGTCCCAGGATGTGACAGTGGGGGTGAGGGGGAAGAGAGACGGACTGAGAGGTGGGGAGAGGGTCCCAGGATGTGACAGTGGGGGTGAGGGGGAAGAGAGACGGACTGAGAGGTGGGGAGAGGGTCCCAGGTTGTGACAGTGGTGGTGAGGGGGAAGAGAGACGGACTGAGAGGTGGGGAGAGGGTCCCAGGATCTAATGGGGAAGTGTAGAGGGAGAGAGTTGGGTTGTGGGGAAGGAAGAGGGTGCTGATGTGACTGAGGGGTGGGGAGGGTGTATCCTGGGACCTGTGGGGTCGGTTTGCAGGACTTTCTGCAGGGTTGTGGAGCAGTGCTGGTGTCACGGGGCAGAGAGGGAGATGCCCATGTGTCTGAAAGAGGGATGAGAGAGGATGTGTGGGGGGCACTGCTCTAGTATGAGTGAGGGCTAGGGTTCCTGGATCTGCGGAAATAAACACTACCCTGCCAATGAGTCTGATTGGTGCCCACATGTGACCGTGTGCCCAGCAGGTTGGTGAGTGGTGGTCACATGATCAGGGATGTGGATGGAGGGAGAGAGAAAGAGTAGGAAGAGGGGGGAGAAGGTAGTGTCACTGAGAGGCGGGAGCGGGACCACCTCATCGTCCCGCCGCTTTCTTACCTTGAGCCGGGCCGGTCGGGGGCGAGGACCTCACCGAGGCTGTGGGTGGTGGCCGACATGGGTAAAGGAAAGAAAAACAAAATGGTTCGCAAAACTGAGGAGAAAATCAAATCAAACACAGCAAAGCAACTCAACGTACTCTTGACAGACAGCGTCTTCCAATGGCTCTGATTGTTGCCCACCTCATTATGTGACTGCACATGATCGAAACCAGTGGCAACAGCGGCCCAGGCTTTGCCCTGCTGGGAGAGACTGAGGGGATATGGGAAGGCTCCCTCACTGACCTCACTCCCTGACTGCACTGTGGGCAGGGCTCCCTCTGTGGTTGCTGGCCCTCCTCTCGACAAAAGAACACCTCCCCCCATCCCACCCCAGGCTTCTCACCTGGGTCCCTTGCCCAGCTGGGACACCTGAGGTGGCCTGTTCTATCTGGGATTCCCCACCACCCCCAGAGACTCGGTCAGCACCCACTCTACCCTCCCCACTCCCCCAGCTCAGCACACCCAACCGGCCAATGCTCATCTTAGTACTACCTGCCCAAGGAACCCTACGCACTCCCCCAAGAAAGACCGACTGACACCCCTTCACCTCCTACCACACTGCCTACCCTCCCTCAAATGTTTCAGAGCACTGAGGGGTGTATCTACATAGTATGATCCCAGAATTGGCCGTGCATGATTGGCTGGCTCACTGTTTCCAGTGAGGTTGTCCTGCAGATCGATTCTCCCCCTGCTACTGCCCTCACCCCAAAGCTAGTGCCCATCTCACATGGTGGAAGGTGAGAGGCCTCGTAAGAGTGGAGAGGATGTTCCTCAGGGCACAAGGCCCAGCCACAGAATACAAGACTGTCCTTTCGGAACGGAGATGAGGAGGAATTTCTTTATCCAGAGAATAGTTAATCTGTGGAAGTCATTGTCACAGACGGCTGAGAAGGCCAAGTCATTGGCTATATTTAAGGTGGAGGTTGATAGGTTCTTGATCAGTCAGGGCATCAAAGGTTATGGGATAGGGCAGGAGAATGGGGTTGAGAGAGATAATAGATCAGCCATGATGGAGTGGCGGAGCAGATTCGATGGGCTGAATGGCCTAATTCTGCTCCTAGGTCTTATGGTGACTTGAAGATCACCATCATCTGGTGATGGTGACTAACAATGGTCACCTAGATTGTTTAACTAGGTAGCCCCATGACTGCGACTCCTTTACCCCAGAGAGGGGTAACCAGAAGTAGTCATCTTCAGCAACTCAGTGTTGTACATCTCTCTGCTTCCCCCAGACCCAAAGCCCTCCAATGGAGGGGGGTCAACAGGTAGGCGAGGGGTGGGTATGCTAAAACTACCTGTGGTGTCAACAGCACATGCCTGCCTGTTTGGGGACCAGACCTGCATGGTGACAGGAACCTTTAGAGAGTAGATTCAACTACTCTCTGGGGAGGGGGAGGGGGGCTGAGCTTCATACAGGAGGCAAGGGACTGGAGGAATAAATTCTTCAACAATTGCCCCTCCTATGGCCTGTTCCCATGTCCAGGAATTCAATGCTTTGGTCAGACCTTGCTAATGTGAGGCTCACCTGGGATGTAAAGCTGGTTGGTAGACCCCTCACCAACTCTGCCAGGAGTATTCCCAAGCCCGGCTGCAAAGGGAGGAGGGTCAGACATGGGGCTAGAAATCCATCCTGTTAAAAACCCAGAGCTACAGAAATGCCAGCAGAAGCCCCAAAGACCCCATTCCTGGGAGGGGAAGGATCTTCGATGGGCTACACCTGGGGACAGTTTGGAAGACTGGCCCAGGACGGAGGATTCTGGTGAGCTGCTGTCAGTGCCGTACGCCCCAGGATGGGTGGGAAGCTGAGAAGAAGACCCCCACCCTTCATCCACTCGGACCCATGATACATCTCACCTCCCTCCCACCAGCCAGTTTCCAGAAATGAACTTATAATAAGAAAAAGCAGGCTAAGAAAGCATCTACTGAACTAATCACTATCGGCTAAGTTTGTCAACTAGTTGGTAGAGTAATGGAGGGTTTGTACTGTACCTCGCGCCCCGGAACCTTTGCCAGGTTTGGTGGTGCTGGTTGCTATGGTGACAGGGGTTGTCCCTGTCCTAACGGGACGGGAGGAAGGAATGTTGATGGTGGGAGACAGGATGATGGGAGCATCTGGTTGGTGGGAAGAGAGAAAAAAAAATTACGGCTTAAACAGACCAAAACGCAAACATGGAATGAAAATCAATCTCCGAGACCATGCGACATGGAACGGTCAAAGCGCTAAATAATCATCACAAAGCACACACAGACATCATGGTTCAACAAACACTGGCCACCAAAGTTAAACAAAACAATTGGGATGTCAACTAGGCACCGGCAGCACCCCTGGGTGTCCCATCCTCTGGAGTTCCTGGGAATCTGCAGGAAGGAAGGTTGCCACTACAAGCAAAATCCAGGCCGATCTTCAGAGGAAAGTGTCAAACTCTGTTCCTTTTCCTTTCTTTTCTGGGTGACAGGATTTTCAGAGGGAGGAGTGGGGTGCCTTGGGTGAGGAGAGGTAGGATATCTCTGCGGGTGTGGACAGTGAGACCCGGTGGATGCTGTGGGGCCTGTTCCACCAGGAGTCTGGGAAACGTAGTGGGGGTAGCATGATCCTCTCTGGAGGGGGTTGTGGGCTGTTGGGAAGGGTGGAGATGTGGTTGCAGGAGGGTAAGTACATAGTTCCCAGAACCCCCATCGATCAGGACGAATTCAAGGTGGAGCAGGGACTCCCTGCCATCAAGCAGGAGGTACCATAGCATCAGGACCAAGGTCTGTCAGGATGGAAAACTCCTTTTTCTCCCAGGCCTAATTCTACTGACCTCCTTGCCAACACCCAGGTCTCATCATGCATGAACTGGTAGTAGCATTAATGTGTCGTAACTGTGCCTTACTGTGTGAGTTTACCATATCACTTTATGTGTCGTGTATGTGAGTTATGTGTACTGTGTTGTGTACCTTGGTCTTGTTTCATTTGGCAGTGTACGTGACCTTGAATCTGAACTTCGGTTTGGTTCAGGCACTGAGTCAGTGGTGGGTCGAACCCCTCAAGGGGGAGAGCTGTTGCAGGGATGAAGGGGTGTCCGGGTGGGAGAAGCCTGGCTTACCTGTTCAGCAACACCAAGTGGTGATAACTTCAACCTGATAGAAACTGGCCGGTGAATTCAGCGGTCAGAACCGATGGGGAATATTTTATTCCAGAGGAATAAGCATGGATGTAACGCTGAGGCTTTAAAAGGCATTGGTCAGACCACACTTGGAGTATGTCAGCAATTTTGGGCCTCTTATCGAAGAAAAGATGTGCTAACATTGGAGAGGGTCCAGAGAAGGCTCAAGGGGGATTGAAGCCTATCGAATATTGAAAGGCATCGATAGTGGACTAGAGGACACAGCCTCAGAATACAAGGCGATCCATTTAGAACAGAGATGAGGAGGAATTTCTTTAGCCAGAGGGTGGAGAGTCTGTGGAATTCATTGCCACAGACAAGTCATTGGGGATACTTAAAGCAGATTTTGATAGTTTTTTGATTAGGCAGGGCATCAAAGGTTGTGGAGAGTAGGCAGGAGAATGGGGTTGAGAGGGATAATAAATCAGCTGTGATGGAGTAGATTTGATGGGCTGAATGGCTTAATTCTGCTCCTATGTCCCATGGTCAGAGACCCCTTTCTCTAGCCAGGGTAGAAGAAAGGGCTGATGGAACCTGAGAGTCAGGATGCACCGGTAAAAACACACAGCTTGGTATTTTGGCCCAGCACGTTGGTACAAGCGTGTTCCCGTCACCTGAGAGAGTACCGGCACGTTCCCGTCACCGGAGAGAGTACCGGCACGTTCCCATCACCGGAGAGAGTACCGGCACGTTCCCATCACCGGAGAGAGTACCGGCACGTTCCCATCACCGGAGAGAGTACCGGCACGTTCCCGTCACTGGAGAGAGTACCGGCACGTTCCCATCACCGGAGAGAGTACCGGCACGTTCCCGTCACTGGAGAGAGTACCGGCACGTTCCCATCACCGGAGAGAATACCGGCACGTTCCCGTCACCGGAGAGAGTACCGGCACGTTCCCGTCATCAGAGAGAGTATCGGCACGTTCCCGTCATCAGAGAGAGTACCGGCACGTTCCCGTCACCGGAGAGAATACCGGCACGTTCCCGTCATCAGAGAGAGTACCGGCACATTCCCATCACCGGAGAGAGTACCGGCACGTTCCCATCACCGGAGAGAGTACCGGCACGTTCCCATCACCGGAGAGAGTACCGGCACGTTCCCGTCATCAGAGAGAGTACCGGCACGTTCCCATCACCGGAGAGAGTACCGGCACGTTCCCGTCATCAGAGAGAGTACCGGCACGTTCCCGTCACCGGAGAGAGTACCGGCACGTTCCCGTCATCGGAGAGAGTACCGGCACGTTCCCGTCACCAGAGAGAGTACCGGCACGTTCCCATCATCAGAGAGAGTACCGGCACGTTCCCATCACCGGAGAGAGTACCGGCACGTTCCCATCATCAGAGAGAGTACCGGCACGTTCCCATCACCAGAGAGAGTACCGGCACGTTCCCGTCACCGGAGAGAGTACCGGCACGTTCCCATCACCAGAGAGAGTACCGGCACGTTCCCGTCACCAGAGAGAGTACCGGCACGTTCCCATCACCGGAGAGAGTACCGGCACGTTCCCATCACCGGAGAGAGTAGCGGCACGTTCCCATCACCGGAGAGAGTACCGGCACGTTCCCATCACCAGAGAGAGTACCGGCAGGTTCCCGTCACCAGAGAGAGTACCGGCAGGTTCCCGTCACCAGAGAGAGTACCGGCACGTTCCCATCACCGGAGAGAGTACCGGCACGTTCCCGTCACCGGAGAGAGTACCGGCACGTTCCCATCACCGGAGAGAGTACCGGCACGTTCCCGTCACCAGAGAGAGTACCGGCACGTTCCCGTCACTGGAGAGAGTACCGGCACGTTCCCATCACCGGAGAGAGTACCGGCACGTTCCCATCACCGGAGAGAGTACCGGCACGTTCCCATCACCGGAGAGAGTACCGGCACGTTCCCATCACCGGAGAGAGTACCGGCACGTTCCCGTCATCAGAGAGAGTACCGGCACGTTCCCGTCACCGGAGAGAGTACCGGCACGTTCCCGTCACCGGAGAGAGTACCGGCACGTTCCCGTCACCAGAGAGAGTACCGGCACGTTCCCATCACCGGAGAGAGTACCGGCACGTTCCCATCACCGGAGAGAGTACCGGCACGTTCCCGTCATCGGAGAGAGTACCGGCACGTTCCCCTCACCGGAGAGAGTACCGGCACGTTCCCGTCACCGGAGAGAGTACCGGCACGTTCCCGTCACCGGAGAGAGTACCGGCACGTTCCCATCACCGGAGAGAGTACCGGCACGTTCCCATCACCGGAGAGAGTACCGGCACGTTCCCGTCACCAGAGAGAGTACCGGCACGTTCCCGTCACCGGAGAGAGTACCGGCACGTTCCCATCACCGGAGAGAGTACCGGCACGTTCCCATCATCAGAGAGAGTACCGGCACGTTCCCATCACCGGAGAGAGTACCGGCACGTTCCCATCACCGGAGAGAGTAGCGGCACGTTCCCGTCACCAGAGAGAGTACCGGCACGTTCCCATCATCAGAGAGAGTACCGGCACGTTCCCATCACTGGAGAGAGTACCGGCACGTTCCCGTCACCAGAGAGAGTACCGGCACGTTCCCATCACCGGAGAGAGTACCGGCACGTTCCCGTCATCAGAGAGAGTACCGGCACGTTCCCGTCACCGGAGAGAGTACTGGCACGTTCCCGTCACCAGAGAGAGTACCGGCACGTTCCCGTCACCGGAGAGAGTACTGGCATGTTCCCATCACCGGAGAGAGTACTGGCACGTTCCCGTCACCGGAGAGAGTACCGGCACGTTCCCGTCATCGGAGAGAGTACCGGCACGTTCCCGTCATCGGAGAGAGTACCGGCACGTTCCCGTCATCGGAGAGAGTACCGGCACGTTCCCGTCACCAGAGAGAGTACCGGCACGTTCCCGTCACCAGAGAGAGTACCGGCATGTTCCCATCACCGGAGAGAGTACTGGCACGTTCCCGTCACCGGAGAGAGTACCGGCACGTTCCCGTCATCGGAGAGAGTACCGGCACGTTCCCGTCACCAGAGAGAGTACCGGCACGTTCCCATCACCAGAGAGAGTACCGGCACGTTCCCGTCATCAGAGAGAGTACCGGCACGTTCCCGTCACCGGAGAGAGTACCGGCACGTTCCCCTCACCGGAGAGAGTACCGGCACGTTCCCGTCACCGGAGAGAGTACCGGCACGTTCCCGTCACCGGAGAGAGTACCGGCACGTTCCCCTCACCGGAGAGAGTACCGGCACGTTCCCGTCACCGGAGAGAGTACCGGCACGTTCCCGTCACCGGAGAGAGTACCGGCACGTTCCCCTCACCGGAGAGAGTACCGGCACGTTCCCGTCACCGGAGAGAGTACCGGCACGTTCCCATCACCGGAGAGAGTACCGGCACGTTCCCGTCATCAGAGAGAGTACCGGCACGTTCCCGTCATCAGAGAGAGTACCGGCACGTTCCCATCACCGGAGAGAGTACCGGCACGTTCCCGTCACCGGAGAGAGTACCGGCACGTTCCCGTCACTGGAGAGAGTACCGGCACGTTCCCGTCACCAGAGAGAGTACCGGCACGTTCCCGTCACCAGAGAGAGTACCGGCACGTTCCCATCACCGGAGAGAGTACCGGCACGTTCCCATCACCGGAGAGAGTACCGGCACGTTCCCGTCACCGGAGAGAGTACCGGCACGTTCCCGTCATCAGAGAGAGTACCGGCACGTTCCCATCACCGGAGAGAGTACCGGCACGTTCCCGTCACCGGAGAGAGTACCGGCACGTTCCCGTCACCGGAGAGAGTACCGGCACGTTCCCGTCACCGGAGAGAGTACCGGCACGTTCCCGTCATCAGAGAGAGTACCGGCACGTTCCCGTCACCGGAGAGAGTACCGGCACGTTCCATTCACCGGAGAGAGTACTGGCACGTTCCCGTCACCGGAGAGAGTACCGGCACGTTCCCGTCACCGGAGAGAGTACCGGCACGTTCCCGTCATCAGAGAGAGTACCGGCACATTCCCATCATCAGAGAGAGTACCGGCACGTTCCCGTCACCGGAGAGAGTACCGGCACGTTCCCGTCACCGGAGAGAGTACCGGCACGTTCCCGTCATCAGAGAGAGTACCGGCACGTTCCCGTCACCAGAGAGAGTACCGGCACGTTCCCGTCATCAGAGAGAGTACCGGCAGGTTCCCGTCACCGGAGAGAGTACCGGCACGTTCCCATCACCGGAGAGAGTACCGGCACGTTCCCGTCATCGGAGAGAGTACCGGCACGTTCCCATCACCGGAGAGAGTACCGGCACGTTCCCATCACCGGAGAGAGTACCGGCACGTTCCCGTCACCGGAGAGAGTACCGACACGTTCCCGTCATCAGAGAGAGTACCGACACGTTCCCGTCACCGGAGAGAGTACCGGCACGTTCCCGTCACCGGAGAGAGTACCGACACGTTCCCGTCACCGGAGAGAGTACCGGCACGTTCCCGTCACCGGAGAGAGTACCGGCACGTTCCCATCATCAGAGAGAGTACCGGCACGTTCCCATCACCGGAGAGAGTACCGGCACGTTCCCATCACCAGAGAGAGTACTGGCACGTTCCCATAACCGGAGAGAGTACCGGCACGTTCCCATCACCGGAGAGAGTACTGGCACGTTCCCATCACCGGAGAGAGTACCGGCACGTTCCCATCACCGGAGAGAGTACCGGCACGTTCCCGTCACCGGAGAGAGTACCGGCACGTTCCCGTCATCGGAGAGAGTACCGGCACGTTCCCGTCATCGGAGAGAGTACCGGCACGTTCCCGTCACCGGAGCGAGTACCGGCACGTTCCCGTCATCAGAGAGAGTACCGGCACGTTCCCGTCACCGGAGAGAGTACCGGCACGTTCCCGTCACCGGAGAGAGTACCGGCACGTTCCCGTCACCGGAGAGAGTACCGGCACGTTCCCATCATCAGAGAGAGTACCGGCACGTTCCCATCACCGGAGAGAGTACCGGCACGTTCCCGTCATCGGAGAGAGTACCGGCACGTTCCCGTCACCGGAGCGAGTACCGGCACGTTCCCGTCATCAGAGAGAGTACCGGCACGTTCCCGTCATCGGAGAGAGTACCGGCACGTTCCCATCACCAGAGAGAGTAGCGGCACGTTCCCATCATCAGAGAGAGTACCGGCACGTTCCCGTCACCGGAGAGAGTACCGGCACGTTCCCGTCACCGGAGAGAGTACCGGCACGTTCCCATCACCGGAGAGAGTACCGGCACGTTCCCATCACCGGAGAGAGTACCGGCACGTTCCCGTCACCGGAGAGAGTACCGGCACGTTCCCATCACCGGAGAGAGTACCGGCACGTTCCCATCACCGGAGAGAGTACCGGCACGTTCCCATCATCGGAGAGAGTACCGGCACGTTCCCGTCACCGGAGAGAGTACCGGCACGTTCCCATCATCGGAGAGAGTACCGGCACGTTCCCATCATCAGAGAGAGTACCGGCACGTTCCCATCACCGGAGAGAGTACCGGCACGTTCCCATCATCAGAGAGAGTACCGGCACGTTCCCGTCACCGGAGAGAGTACCGGCACGTTCCCATCACCAGAGAGAGTACCGGCACGTTCCCATCACCGGAGAGAGTACCGGCACGTTCCCATCACCGGAGAGAGTACCGGCACGTTCCCATCACCGGAGAGAGTACCGGCACGTTCCCATCATCAGAGAGAGTACCGGCACGTTCCCATCACCGGAGAGAGTACCGGCACGTTCCCATCATCAGAGAGAGTACTGGCACGTTCCCATAACCGGAGAGAGTACCGGCACGTTCCCATCATCAGAGAGAGTACCGGCACGTTCCCGTCACCGGAGAGAGTACCGGCACGTTCCCATCACCAGAGAGAGTACCGGCACGTTCCCATCATCAGAGAGAGTACCGGCACGTTCCCGTCACCGGAGAGAGTACCGGCACGTTCCCGTCACTGGAGAGAGTACCGGCACGTTCCCATCATCAGAGAGAGTACCGGCACGTTCCCGTCACCGGAGAGAGTACCGGCACGTTCCCGTCATCGGAGAGAGTACCGGCACGTTCCTGTGGAGATCTGACAGTTCATGCGAGATTATTGGAGGGAACCTTTCAAGGCCCTGTTGGCCACTGATTGCTCGTCCGGTCTGGGAGGGGTCATCTAGCTGATCCGCACATACGTCCAGAAGAAGGGAAGAGGAGGTGAGGTGACCCGTAAGGAGCCTCGTCAGTTCAAGAGGCTCCTGGAGAATGGTTGTAGGGTGAAAACAGGAGAGGGCTCAGAAAGCCCATCGTCCAGGGGTTCTGGGGGTAATGGGTCCACGTGAGTCACCTCAGCTCCACTTCCAGTGGGGAGGCCATCTTGTCGGCCTCCTTTTCCGATCGCGGGATAGTTGAAGTCCAAGAAGCCGTGCCAGGCCATCTACCTCATGTCGCCATGAGTCAGGATGGTGTACCAATGCACTTGTCAATGTGTATGTCCCGAGGGCGGCCCGATGCAGGCACGCCTGTTCCGAGAGGTGTCTGCTTTGCTGCGATGGATAGATCATAATGAGTGCGTTATCATGAGGATGATTTTAACTGCACCCTTGAGGAAAGGAATCGCACCGGCCCTCTCAGTAGCCGGACATCGGCGAGGATGCTCCGGGATTGGTCGTGTCATTGGCCTTGGTCGATATCTAGCTCAGCTTTCTTGAGGCACACAGGGGCTGGAGGCTCATGGTTCGACCTACTCTACATTTCTGGAGCTCAAATCACCTAGGTGTCAGACCACCCCCCGAGGAGGCACATGCAGGCAATGCACTTCCTCCGCCTCAGGACCCCACAGATATATCTGTACTACACCTGTACCGTGATCACCCTCTGAGATCTCACACAGATATACCTGTACCGTGATCACCGTCTGAGATCTCACACAGATATATCTGTACCGTGATCACCGTCCGAGATCTCACACGGATACACCTGTACCGTGATCACCGTCCGAGATCTCACACAGATATATCTGTACCGTGATCACCATCCGAGATCTCACACGGATACCCTGTACCGTGATCACCCTCCGAGATCTCTCACACAGATATACCTGTACCGTGATCACCCTCCGAGATCTCACACGGATACACCTGTACCGTGATCACCCTCTGAGATCTCACACGGATACACCTGTACCGTGATCACCGTCCGAGATCTCTCACAGATATACCTGTACCGTGATCACCCTCCGAGATCTCACACGGATATACCTGTACCGTGATCACCCTCCGAGATCTCACACGGATACACCTGTACCGTGATCACCCTCCGAGATCTCACACGGATATACCTGTACCGTGATCACCCTCCCAGATCTCACACAGATATACCTGTACCGTGATCACCCTCCGTGATCTCACACGGATATACCTGTACCGTGATCACCCTCCGAGATCTGACACGGATATATCTGTACCGTGATCACCGTCCGAGATCTGACACGGATATACCTGTACCGTGATCACCGTCCGAGATCTCACACGGATACACCTGTACCGTGATCACCCTCCGAGATCTCACACGGATACACCTGTACCGTGATCACCCTCCGAGATCTCACACGGATACACCTGTACCGTGATCACCCTCCGAGATCTCACACGGATACACCTGTACCGTGATCACCCTCCGAGATCTGACACGGATATACCTGTACCGTGATCACCCTCCGAGATCTCACACGGATACACCTGTACCGTGATCACCGTCCGAGATCTGACACGGATATACCTGTACCGTGATCACCCTCCGAGATCTCACACGGATATACCTGTACCGTGATCACCCTCCGAGATCTCTCACGGATATACCTGTACCGTGATCACCCTCCGAGATCTCACACGGATACACCTGTACCGTGATCACCGTCCGAGATCTCTCACGGATATACCTGTACCGTGATCACCCTCCGAGATCTCACACGGATACACCTGTACCGTGATCACCGTCCGAGATCTCACACGGATATACCTGTACCGTGATCACCCTCCGAGATCTCACACGGATACACCTGTACCGTGATCACCGTCCGAGATCTCACACGGATATACCTGTACCGTGATCACCCTCCGAGATCTCACACGGATACACCTGTACCGTGATCACCGTCCGAGATCTCACACGGATATACCTGTACCGTGATCACCGTCTGAGATCTCACACGGATACACCTGTACCGTGATCACCCTTCGAGATCTCACACGGATACACCTGTACCGTGCTCACCGTCCGAGATCTCACACAGGTACACCTGTACCATGATCACCCTCCGAGATCTCTCACGGATATACCTGTACCGTGATCACCGTCCGAGATCTCACACGGATACACCTGTACCGTGATCACCCTCCGAGATCTCACACAGATATACCTGTACCTTAATCACTGTCCGAGATCTCACACGGATATATCTGTACCGTGATCACCGTCCGAGATCTCACACGGATACACCTGTACCGTGATCACCCTCTGAGATCTCTCACACAGGCAATGCACTTTCTCCGCAGGGTATGTTGCCTGCAGGAGGTCACGTGGATCCCGGTGGATGACATCAGCTGTTCCATTCCGAGGGCTCTACCCTGCTTCTACCGGGAACTGGGGAGTATATAGCGTCTGGCCTCATCTGGTGACCCTGCACCTTTGGACCGAGTTCTGGCTGCTAAGGGGTTTGGGGGGGGTAGGTTCTTGTCCTAATCCGATTAGTCTGGGTGTCGGGTGGGTGCGGGGAAATGGAGAGGATTCCGGCTGCACCATCATCCGATGTGCCTGTCAGAGCCAGACCTCGGGAGACCACGCAGGAGAAGGTCCCTGGGATGCCTCAGGACCCTACCGAGATACCCGCTGTGTGACCACCCTCCGAGATCACACACGATCAGGGTCCCTCACAGCGTGAGCCATCTCCCTGGGATACCCACCGTGCCGTGCCGTGCCGTTCCGTGACGCTCCGAAGCATTTCTTGTACTGGCTTCTCCGACACTCCTTTCAATTCCTCGCCTTCGTCTGCCGACCAGACTCACCTTGGCGGTCCGTGTCACCATGAGGAGGTCCCCAGTTGAAGTCTCTTTATGCTGGGGTGTACGCTGGGGACCTGGGGTGGGAGGTTTTGCATCGGGCAGTCCCGTAGTACAAGTTCCTGAGCAGGTTCACTGACACGCCGTGCACCCGTCCACTCTGTGGGCGGGAGGAGTTGAAGTACACACATACACAGAATGCGAGAGGTTGCAGCTGCTGCCGAGGTTCTGGCTGAAGTTCAGCCCCGCGCTCCTTGTCTACGGTCATCCAGTTTGGGAGGGTTGTGAGGAGGACCTCCTAGTTGGCTTGGTCCTGGGCCTGGCCAAGATGACCATTCCCGGGTCTCGGCGGCGGAAAGTGCCCAGCCATCCTTGGAGAGGGAGCATGCGGTCGCAATGGGCACATTGTGGGATTTCCATGAGTGGTGGGCTCCCGGCGTATTGGCTGTTTTATAGATGGTAGTAACCATATTTTAATTTGAGTATACTTACTGTCTTGTAAATATTGAATGTATGTACCTTGTGAATATATGTTTTCAATAAACTTGTACAGTTTTGTAACAAGGAAACAAAGCACCAAGGTGCTCATGGTGAGAACACTTGTTTGCAAAGGATGCTGGGATTGAAGCCAGCACTCCAAGGCCCTGAGCTGTAATAGCGTCGGGCTAACCACTACATACCCTGGCACCCAATCCCTCCAATCGCGATAGCCCATTCTCTACCTCTCTTCCACTTGTGGATGCAGCCATTTGGCCCATTGCACCTTTCCCCCTACAGACAGTGTTGAGCTCTCCCCATTTCCCCTCAGCCCCACACTCTCCGGACTCTGGATCTGCAGTGATCCCATATTCCTGCATCCTTTCATGTGAGGCTGGGGATCACGACCACTCCCAAACAGCCGAGCTCTGGCCCGGAATTCCTCAGATATCCAGGAGTCCGGTTTCTCCACTCAGATACAAGAGGTGTGGCTCCCACTCTCCTGTCCTGTCCAGCGAGTCAGTGGCAAGAGGACTGAACAGGGCTGAAAGTGGAGGTCAGTGTCAGGTTTATTATCACTGACAATCTGTTGTTTTTTTGTAGCGGCAGTGCAGTGCAAGACAGACTGATGCTGGAATGGGTACCAGCTCCTTCGTGTTGTGTGTGGGGGTAGGGTGGGATGGGGTGGGGTAGGTGTTGTGCACTGGGATGGGGTGGGTTGGAGTGGGGTGGGGTGGAGGGTGCACAGGAGTAGACGGGGTGGGGTTGCACTGTAGTGGGTTGAGGTGATGGGGTGCACAGGAGTAGATGGGGTGAGTAGACAATTGCTTGTCTGTGGAAGCCAGGATCGTTGCCTCATACTCACTACAGAAAAGGATCTTGGCGATTGTAGGGATGACTTACAGTGGACTGAAAAGCTTGAGCATGTAGATATTAAGGAAGAGGATGTGCTGAAGCTTTTGGAAAGCATCAAGTTGGATAAGTCACCAGGACTGGATGAGGTGTACTCCAAGCTACTGTGGGAGGTGAGGGAGGAGATTGCTGAGCCTCTGGCAGTGATTGTTGCATCATCAATGAGAACGGGAGAGGTTCCGGAGGATTGGAGGTTTACCGATGTTGTTCCTTTATTCAAGAAAGGGAGTAGAGATAGCCCAGGAAATTATAGACCAGTGAGTCTAACTTCAGTGGTTGGTAAGTTGATGGAGAAGATCCTGAGAGGCAGGATTTATGAACATTTGGAGAGGTATAATATTATTAGGAATAGTCAGCATGGCTTTGTCAAAGGCAGGTCATGCCTTACGAGCCTGATTGAATTTTTTGAGGATGTGACTACTCACAATGATGAAGGAAGAGCAGTAGATGTAGTGTATATGGATTTCAGCAAGGCATTTGATAAGGTATCCCCATGCAAGGCTTATTGAGAAAGTAAGCAGGCATGGGATCCAAAGGGACATTACTTTGTGGATCCAGAACTGGCTTGCCCACAGAAGGCAAAGTGTAGTTGTAGACTGGTCATATTCTGCCTGGAGATCGGTCACCAGTGGTGTGCCTCAGGGATCTGTTCTGGGACCCTTACTCTTCGTGATTTTTATAAATGACCTGGATGAGGAAGTGAAGGGATGGGTTAGTAACCTTGCTGATGAAACAAAAGTTGGAGGTGTTGTGGATAGTGTGGAGGGTTGTCAGAGGTTACAGTGGGACACTGATAGGATGCAAAACTGTGCTGAGGAGTGGCAGATGGAGTTCAACACAGATAAGTGTGAGGTTCATTTTGGTAGGTCAAATGTGTTGGCAGAATATAGTATTAATGGTAAGACACTTGGCAGTGTGGAGGATCAGGGGGATCTTCGGGTCCAAGTCCATAGGACACTCTAAGCTGCTATGCAGTTTGACTCTGTGGTTAAGAAAGCATATAGTGCATTGGCCTTCACTAACCATGGGATTGAGTTCAGGAGCCGAGAGGTAATGTTGCAGCTATATAGGACCCTGGTCAGATCCCACTTGGAGTACTGAGTTCAGTTAGACAATAGACAATAGACAATAGGTGCAGAAGTAGACCATTCGGCCCCTCGAGTCTGCACCACCATTCTGAGATCCTGGCTGATCATTCACTATCAATACCCAGTCCCTGCCTTGTCCCCATATCCCTTGATTCCCCTATCCATCAGATATCTATCTAGCTCCTTCTTGAAAGCATCCAGAGAATTGGCCTCCACCGTCTTCCGAGGCAGTGCATTCCACACCTCCACAACTCTCTGGGAGAAGAAGCTCTTCCTCAACTCTGTTTTAAATAACTGACCTCTTATTCTCAATCCATGTCCTCTGGTACTGGACTCTCCCAACATCTGGAACATATTTCCTGCCTCAATCCTATCAAATCCTTTAATTATCTTAAACGTTTCAATCAGATCCCCTCAATCTCATCAATTCCAGCGTGTACAAGCCCAATCTCTCCAATCTCTCTGCGTAAGACAGCCCTGCCATCCCAGGAATCAACCTAGTGAATCTACGCTGCACTTCCTCAATTGCCAGAATGTCCTTCCTTAAACCTGGAGACCAAAACTGTACACAATATTCCAGGTGTGGTCTCACCAGGGCCCTGTACAAATGCAAAAGGACATCCTTGCTCTTGTATTCAATTCCCCTTGTAACAAAGGCCAACATTTCATTTGCCCTCTTCACTGCCTGTTGCACTTGCTCATTCACCTTCATTGACTGGTGAACTAGGACTCCTAGGTCTCTTTGCATTTCTCCCTTACCTAACTCGACACCGTTCAGGCAATACTCTGCCCTCTTGTTCCTGCTTCCAAAGTGGATAACTTCACATTTATTCACATTGAACGACATCTGCCAAGTATCTGCCCACTCACCCAGCCTATCCAAGTCTCCCTGTATTCTCCTAATGTCCTCTTCGCATGTCACGCTGCCACCCAGTTTAGTATCGTCAGCAAACTTGCTGATATAGTTTTCAATGCCCTCATCTAAATCATTGACATAAATAGTAAAGAGCTGTGGTCCCAATACAGAGCCCTGTGGTACCCCACTAGTGACCTCCAGCCAGTCCGAGAAACACCCATTCACTGCTACCCTTTGCTTTCTATCTGCCAACCAGTTTTCTATCCATGTTGAAACCCTGCCCCCAATGCCATGAGCTCTGATCTTACTCACCAATCTCCTATGTGGCACCTTATCGAATGCCTTCTGAAAATCTAGGTATACAACATCCACTGGCTTACCCTCGTCTAACATCCTTGTTACACCCTCAAAAAACTCCAACAGATTAGTCAAGCATGATTTGCCCTTGGTAAATCCATGCTGGCTCGGCCTAATCCTATTTCTGCCATATAGATGTGCCACTATTTCGTCCTTAATAATGGACTCAAGCATCTTCCCCACGACTGACGTTAGGCTAACAGGGCGATAGTTCTCCGTTTTCTCCTTCCCTCCCTTCTTGAAAAGTGGGATAACATTAGCCACTCTCCAATCTTCAGGAACTGATCCTGAATCTAAGGAACATTGGAAAATGATTACCAATGCATCCGCAATTTCCTGAGCCACCTCTTTTAGAACCCTCGGATGCACACCATCTGGACCCGGGGATTTATTAGCCTTCAGTCCTACCAGTCTACTCATCACAGTTTCTTTCCTAATGTCAATCTGTCTCAATTCCTCTGATATCTTATGACCCTGGCCCATCCATACATCTGGGAGATTGCTTGTGTCCTCCCTGGTGAAGACAGATCTAAAGTACGCATTAAATTCTGTTGCCATTTCCCTGTTTCTCATAACAATTTCTCCCAATTCATTCTTCAAGGGGCCAACATTGATCTTAACTATCTTCTTTCTCTTCGCATAGCTAAAAAAGCTTTTGCTATCCCCTTTTATATTCCTGGCTAGACTGAGCTCATACCTGATTTTTTCTCTCCGTATTGCTTTTTTAGTTAAGATCTGCTGTTCCTTAAAACTTTCCCAATCATCTGTATTCCCACTCATCTTAGCCCTGTCATACTTCTTTTTCTTTAATGCTATACAATCTCTGGTTACCTCACTACAGGAAGGATGTGGAAACCATAGAAAGGGTGCAGAGGAGATTTACAAGGATGTTGACTGGACTGGGGAGAATGCCTTATGAGAATAGGTTGAGTGAACTTGGCCTTTTCTCCTTGGAGTGACGGAGGATGAGAGGTGACCTGATAGAGGTCTATAAGATGATGAGAGGCATTGATCGTGTGGATAGTCAGAGGCTTTTTCCCAGGGCTGAAATGGCTAAACCAAGAGGACATAGTCTTAAGGTGCTTGGAAATAGGTACAGAGGAGGTGTCGGGTAAGTTTTTTACGCAGAGTGATGAGTGTGTGGAATGGGCTGCTGGCGACAGTGGTGGAGGCGGATATGATAGGGTATTTTAAGAGACTCCTGGATAGGTACATGGAGCTTAGAAAAATAGAGGGCTATGGGTAACCCTGGGGAATTTCTAAAGTAAGTGCATGTTCGGCACAGCTTTGTGGGCTGAAGGGCCTGTATTGTGTTGTAGGTTTTCTATGTATGGGGTAGATGAGTAATACAGAGTCACACAGGAGTATTAGCTCATGAGATGAGTGTGTCCTATGATAAAAGCAGAGCAAGGGAACATGACTGCCAGGCTGTGACGCCAATCTCTCTCAAATCACTGCTCTTTCACCAGTGAGATTAATGAACCCTTCTTGCCTGCTTTCTCCAGCTTGCCAGTCGTTTGTCTCTGTTACTGAGCTGTGACACGGCGGCTCAGAATCACTATTACTGCTGGATGAGTTTCGGAATGGCAATTGATCAATCCTTCTGGGCTCCCAGCACCCGCCTGGGACCAGACCTTGCACAGTAAACAAATGCCACGATCAAATTCATCATTAAGGACCCTCATCACCCAGTTCATACCCTCTTCTCATTGCTACCATCAAGGAGGAGGTCCAGGAGCCTGAAGACACGCACTCAGCATTTCAGGAACAGCTTCTTCCACTCTGCCATCAGATTTCTGAATGGATATTGAACTTTCATTTTGTATTACTTAATTTAATGTTTTTATTCTGTATATATTTCTTACTGTAATTTATAGTTTTTTATTATTATGTACTGCTGCTGCAAAACAACGAGTTTCACTACATATACCACTGATATTAAAACCTGTGTGGATGAGTGTGTGCCAACAGACTTGCTGTACATTCCCAAACCAAAAGCCATGGATGAACCAGGAGGTACGTCGTCTGCTAAAGGCTAGATCTGTGGCATTCAAATCTGGTGACCCAGGCCTGTACCAGAAAACCAGGTATGATTTGCAGAGGGCTATTTCAAGGATGAAGAGACAATTTCAAATGAGGTTGGAGGTGACATCGGATGCACAACAACTCTGGCAGGGTCTGCAAGACATTACTTCCTACAAAGTGAAGCCCAGTAGCATGAATGGCAGCGATGCTTCACTACCAGATGAACTCAACTCCTTCTATGCCCGTTTAAAAGGGAGAACACAACTACAGCTGTGAAGATCCCTGCTGCACCCGGAGACCCTGTGACCTCTGTCTCAGAGGCCAATGTTAGACTGTCTTTAAAGAGAGTGATCCCTCGCAAGGTGGAAGGTCCAGATGGAGTACTTGGTAAGGTTCTGAAAACCTGTGCCAACCAACTAGCAAGAACATTCAAGGACATTTTCAACCTCTCACTGCTACGGGCAGAAGTTCCCACTTGCTTCAAAAAGGCAACAATTATACCAGTGCCTAAGAAGAATAATGTGAACTGTCTAAATGACTATCGCCTGGTAGCACTCACATCAACAGTGATGAAATGCTTTGAGAGGTTGTTCATGACTAGACTGAACTCCTGCCTCAGCAAGGACCTGGACCCATTGCAGTTTGCCCATCGTCACAATAGGTCAATGGTTCTCCACACAGCTTTAGACCACCTAGACAGCACAAACACCTATGTCAGGATGCTGTTCATCGACTATAGCTCAGCATTTAATACCATCATTCCCACAATTCTGATTGAGAAGTTGCAGAACCTGGGTCTCTGTACCTCCCTCTGCAACTGGATCTTTGACTTCCTAACCAGAAAACCACAATCTGTGTGGATTGGTGATAACATCTCCTCCTTGCTGATGATCAACACTGGTGCACCTCAGGGGTGTGTGCTTAGTCCATTGCTCTACTCTCTGTATACTCATGACTGTGTGGCTAGGCATAGCTCAAATACCATCTATAAATTTGCTGATGATACAACCATTGTTGGTAGAATCTCAGGTGGTGATGAGAGGGCGTACAGGATTGAGATATGCCAACTAGTGGAGTGGTGTCGCAGTAACAACCTGGCACTCACAGTAAGACAAAAGAGCTGATTGTGGACTTCAGGAAGGGTAAGATGAAGAAACACATACCAGTTCTCATAAAGGTATCAGAAGTGGAGAGAGTGAGCAGTTTCAGGTTCCTGGGTGTCAAGATCTCTGAGGATCTAACCTGGTCTCAACATATTGATGTAGTTATAAAGAAAGCAAGACAGTGGCTGTACTTCATTAGGAATTTGAAGAGATTTGGCATGTTAACAAATATTTTCAAAAACTATTGAATAAGTGTACAGTGGCGAGCATTCTGACAGGCTGCATCACTGTCTGGTATGGGAGAGAGGGTTCTACTGCATAGGGCTGAAAGAAGCTGCAGAAGGTTGTAAATCTAATCAGCTCCATGTATAAAGTATCCAGGACATCTTCAGGGAGTGGTGTCTCAGAAAGGCAGCATCCATTATTAAAGACCTCCAGCACCCAGGGCATGCCCTTTTCTCACTGTTACCATCAGGAAGGAGGTACAGAAGCCTGAAGGCACATACTCAGCGATTCAGGAACAGCTTCTTCCCCTCTGCCATCTGATTCCTAAATGGACATTGAATCCTTGGATACGACCTCTTTTTTTTAAATATACAGTATTTCTGTTTTTGTACGTTTTAAAATCTATTCACTATACATATACTGTAAATGCTTTACTTATTATTATTAAACATTTTTATTTATTTTTTCTCTGCTATATTGTGTATTGCATTGAACTGTTGCTGTTAAGTTAATCACTGACACCCAATGGTCTATGGGATTTAGAGGAACAAATTTGTGGAGAGATCACCAGAAACATAAGGCTGTTATAGGTGATTTTAACTTCCCAGGTCTTGACTGGGAATCCCATACTGTAAAAAGATTAGATAGGATAGAGCTTGTGAAATGTGTTCAGGAAAGTTTCCTTAAGCAGCGCACAACAGTCCCATTCAGAGAGCATGCGATACTTGATCTAATATTAGTGAAGGAGACATGGCAGGTGACAGAAGCTTCTGCAGGGTTACACTTTGCATCTAGTGACCCTAATGTCATTAGTTTCAAGGTAATTATGCCAAAGATATCCTGGCTGGGAGGCTTGCTGATGTTACTGAGGAGAGTTTAAATTAGTTTTGCAGGGGGCTGGGAACTGGAGCTCCACATCAGTAAGGGAAGGATCAGACCAGAAGGTAGAATCCAGGGAAAGTATTGAAAGGCAGAATTGAAATGCTTAGTGAGGCCAAAACTAGGAAGATTACACAATTTAATATGCGGCTAAGGAGTTGGTGTAGGAGGGAGGGCATAAGATTTTTGGATCACTGGGCTCTCTTCCAGGGAAGGTGGAACCTGTACAGAAGGAACAGTCTGCACCTGAACTGGAGGGGGATTAATATCCTAGCAGGAAGGTTTGTTAATGCTGCACGGTGGGATTTAAACTAGAGATGCAGGGGGATGGGAACCAGAGTGCCAGGACAGTTAGTGGAGAGGTTGTGGAGGCAGATGTTGGTGAGACCTCAGACAAAGTTAGGAATCAAAAGGTTGAGCTTGGTGTGACTAGTGTCCTGAGCTCCATATACATTCCAGAGACTCATTCCACTGAGATGCAACACTGAGCATCATAGGAAGTCATTCCTGCCTGTGGCCATCAAACTTTACCACTGGTCCTGGACTTATTTCCACTTGGCATAATTTACTTATTATCATTTAATTATTTCTGGCTTTATTTTGCTATATTTCTACTCTACTATTGGTTGGTGCAATTGTAATGAAACCCAATTTCCCTCGGGATCAATAAAGTATGTCTGTCCATCTGATTTCAATGCGAAAAGTATTATAGAAAAGTATTGTAGGAAAGTTGAAGATGAGGTAGCTGGTTTACAAACAGAGGCAATGTGGAGTGAGGAGAGTTTGTTGACAGGGCAAAATTGGAGTCAACAGAATGAATTGCAACGTAAAAGGTGGACAAAATTGAAAAAGGTCAACATAGGACTGAAGATGTTATATTTGAATGTGTACAGTATATGCAACTTGTAGCACCGTTGCAGATTGGCATGTATGATGTTGTGGGCATCACTGAATCATGGCCAAAAGATGATTATAGCTGGGAGCCTAATGTCCAAGGATTTGCATTGTATCAAAAGGACAGGCAGCAAGGCAGAAGGGGTGGTGTTTCTCCATTGGTAAGATAAGGAATCAAGTCATTAGAAAGAGGTGACATAGGGTCAGAAGGTGTTGAATCATTGTAGATAGAGGTAAGGAACCACGAGGGTAAAAAGACTCTGATGGTAGTTGTATACAGACCCCCAAACAGTAGCAAGGATGTGGTCTACAAACTACAGTGGGAGTTGGAAAATGCATACCTAAAGGGCAATGTTACTATAGTCATGGGGGACTTCAATACGCAGGTAGATTCTGAAAATCAGGTTGGTGTTGCTTTCCAAGACGGGGTTTTCTAGAGTGCCTATGAGATGGATTTTTAGAGTAGCTCGTGGTTGAACCCAGTAGAGGACCAGCTGTTCAGGACTGGGTGTTGTGTGATGAACCTGAATTGATTAGAGAGCTTAAGGTAAAAGAATGCTTTGGGTAAAGTGATCATAATATGATCAAATTCATGCTTAAGTTTGAGAAGGAGAAGCTAAAGTCAGATGCATCAGTATTACAGTGGAGTAAAAGGAATTACAGAAGCATGAGAGAGGAGCAGGCCAGAATTGAGTGGAAAAGAACACTGGCAGGGATGATGGCAGAGCAGCAATGGCTGGAATTTCTGGAAGCAATTCAGAAGGCACGGGATATATACATACCAAAGGGTATTCTAAAGGAAAGATGACAGAACTGTGGCTAGCAAGAGAAATCAAAACCAATATAAAAGCCAAAGAGAGGGCATATAATAGAGCAAAAATTAGTGGAATTTAGAGGATTGGGAAGCTTTTGAATACCAACAGAAGGCAACTGAAAAAGTAATTAAGAAGGTAAAAATTGAATAAGAAAATAAGCTAGACAGTAATAATAACGTGGGTACCAAAAGTTTCTTCAGATACATAAAGTGTAAAAGAGAGGTGAGAGTGGATATTGGACCGCTGGAAAATGATGCTGAAGAGCTAGTGATGGGGGACAGTGGACAGTGGAAGACACTAGCAGCATAGTGGAAGTTCCAGGTGTCAGGGGCCATGAAGTGTGCGAAGTTACCATAACTAGAGAGAAGGTTCTGGAAAACTGAAAGGTCTGGAGGTAGTTATGTCACCTGGACCAGACGGTGTACACACCAGAATTCTGAAAGACGTGGCTGAAGAGATTGTGGATGCATTAGTAATGATCTTTCAAGAATCACTAGTTTCTGGGATGGTTCCAGAAGACTGGAAAATTGCAAATGTCATTCCACACTTCAAGGAGGGAGAGAAGCAGAAGAAAAGAAGCTATAGGCCAATTACTCTGACCTTAATGGTTGGGAAGATGTTGGAGTCAATTATTAAAGGTGAGATCTCATGGTACTTAGAGATCACAAAATAGGCCACAGTCAGCACGGTTTCCTCAAGGGAAAATCTTACCTGACAAATCTGTTGGGATTCTTTGAAGATGCAACAAGCAGGATAGATAAAGGAGAGTTGGTTAATGTGGTGTACTTGGATTTTCAGAAGGCCTTTGACAAGGTGCCATCCATGAGGCTGCTTAACAAGGTATGAGCCCGTGGTATTACAGGAAGGATTCCAGCATGGATAAAGCAGTAACACAGACAAAATGCTGGAGGAACTCAGCAGGCCAGGCAGCATCTATGTAAAAAAGCACAGTTGATGTTTTGGGCTGAGACCCTTCAGCAGGACTTCATGGATAAAGCAGAGGCTGATTGGCAGGAGGCAGAGTGGGAATAAAAGGAGACACAAGTGAATCTGCAGATGCTGGAAATAAATAAAAAACATGAAAAGCTGGCAGAACTCAGCAGGCCAGACAGCATCTATGGGAGGAGGTAATAACGATGTTTCGGGTAATAACGAGGCCCTTAGCTTCCTTCCTGCCGGCATGAACATCCAACTCACTGACCTCCGTTGATACCCCTGCCCCCCACCCTTACCCCCATCCCTATCTATTATTTTAGTCTGGTTCTCTTTCTCTCTCTTTTTCCCCCCTCACTATAATCTCTCCCCTCAGCCCTACCTTTCTTTCTCTTTTATTTCCCATAATTCTCCACCTTCCCCTAGCCCATTTCCCTCCAGCCTATCACTTCCCAGCTCTCTACTTCATCCCTCCCCCCACTTCTTATCCCCCCTCGAACATCCCATGTTACTTCACTCCTGATGAAGGGTTTCACCCCAAAACGTTGTTATTACCTCCTCCCATTGATGCTGTCTGGCCTGCTGAGTTCTGCCAGCATTTCATGTTTTTTATTGGAAATAAAAGGAGCCTTTTCTGGTTGGTTGCCGGTGACTAGTAGAGTTCCACAGGGGTCTATGTTGGGACTGCTTCTTTTAAAGTTATAGTGTATGTCAATGATTTGGATAATGGAATCGATAGCTTTGATGCAAAGTTTACAGATGATATGAGGTTAGATGGAGGAGCATGTAGTTTTGAGGAAGTAGAGAGGCTTCAGAAGGCCTAGACAAATTAGGAGAATGGGTAAAGAAATGGGAGATGGAATACAGTGTTGGGAAGTGTATGGTTGGCACTTGGTAGAAGAAATAAAAGACAGACAATTTTCTAAATGGTGAGAAAATTCAGAAATCTGAGGGGCAAAGGAACTTGGCAGTCCTTGTGCAGAATTCCCTAAAGATTAATTTGCAGATTGAGTCAGTGGTGAGGAAGGCAAATGCAATGTTAGCATTCATTTCAAGAGGACTAGAATATAAAACCAAGGGTGTAATGTTGAGACTTTATAAAACACTGATGAGGTCCCACTTGGAGTATTGTGAGCAGTTTTGGGCCCCTTAGAAAAGATGTACTGAAACTGAAGAATTCCAAGGCTGCTTCCTGCACCCATGTCAAGCTTGTTGACTTCATCGACTTTGCCTCCAACTTCCACCCTGCCCTCAAACTTATCTGGCTCATTTCCATCACCTCCCTCCCCTTTCTCGATTTCACTGTCTCTAACTCTGGAGACAGCTTATCTACTAATATCTAGTACAGACCCACGGACTATACCTCTTCCCATGCAGTAACTTGTAAAAATGCCATCCACTTCTCTCAGCATCTCTGTCTCTGCTGCATCTACTCACAAGATGAGGCTTTTCATTTTAGAACAAAGGAGATGGGCTTCCTTTCCCTTTCTCCACCATCAACACTGCCCTCAACCCCATCTCTTCTATTTCACGTATGTCTGCTCTTACCCCATCCTCCCACTACCCTACCAGGGATAGGGTTCCTCATCCTCACCTACCACCCCACCAGCCTCCGGGACAAGCACATAATTCTTCAGAACTTCCGCCACCTCCAGTGGGATCCCACCACCAAGCACATCTTTTCCTCTGCTCCAACTTCTGCTTTTCACAGGGGTCGCTCCCTAAGCGTCTCCCTTGTCCATTTGTCCCTCCCCACTGGTACTTATCCCTGCAAGTGGAACAAGTGCAGCACCTGCCCCTACACCTCCTCCCTCACGACCATTCAGGGCCCTAAATAGTTCTTCCAGGTGAGGTGACACTTCACCTGTGAGTTTGTTGGGGTCATTTACTGTGTCCGGCGGTCCCAGCGTGGTGTCCTGTGTATCGGGGAGACCCGACATAGACTGGGAGACCGCTTCACCGAGCACCTACTCTCCGTCTGCCAGAAGGAGCGGGATCTCCCAGTGGCCACCCAGTTTAATTCCACTTCTCACTCCCGTTCCGATATATCCATCCATGGCCTCCCTTTCCTGCTGCAGTGAGGCCACACTCAGGTTGGAGGAACAACACATTATATTCCACCTGGGTAGCCTCCAACCTGAAGGCACAAAACATCAATTTTTTGAAATTCTGGAAATGCCCCCACCCTTCACCATTCCCCACCCCCTTGACACACTCTCTCTCTCTCTTTCTCTCTCTCTCCTTACCTGTCCATCCATCACCTCCCCCCGGTGGTTCTCCCCCCCCTTTCCTTTCTTCCATGGACTTCTGTTCTCTCCTATCGGACTCTCCTTTCTCCAGTCCAGTATCTCTTTCACCAAACAACTTACCAGCTCTTTACTTCATTCCTCCCCTTCCCAGTTTCACCTATCACCTTCCGTTTCTCTGTCCCTATCCTCAGCTTTTTAATCTCCTCATCCTTTTTTCTCCAGTCCTGCCGAAGGGTCTTGGCCCAAGGCGTCAAATGTATTTTTTCCATGGATGCTGCCTGGCCTGCTGAGTTCCTGCAGCATGTTGTGTGTGTTGTCAGGGTTCAAAGGAGGTTCACAAAAACAGTCCCAGGATTAAATGGGTGGCCACATGAAAAACGTTTGATGACTCTGGGCCTGTACTCAGCAGAATTCAGAGGAATGATGGGTAGCCTCATTGAAACATTTCAAATGGTAAAAAGCCTTGATATAGTGGCTGTGGAGAGGATGTTTCCTAAGTGGGCAAGTTTAAGACCAGAGGACACAGCTTCAGAATAGAGGGGTGTCCTTTTAGAATGGAGATGAAGAGGAATTTCTTCAGCCAGAGAGGCATGAATCTGTGGAATGCTTTGCCACAGGCAGCTGTGAATGCAAACTCTTTGTGTATACTTAAGGCTGAGGATGATAGATTCTTGCTTGGTCAGGGCATGAAGGGATACAGGGAGAAGGCAGGAGATTGGGCTGAGAGGAAAATTGGGTCAGTGACAATGAAACGGTGGAGCAGACTCAATGGGCCAAATGGCCTAATTCTACTCCTATATCCTATGGAAATAATAGGTTACGATGGGTCGGATAGTCTGAAGTGTGTATATCTCAATACTAGGAGTATTACAGGTAAGGATGATGAATGTAGAGCATGGATCAGTACATGGAACTATGATGTTGTGGCCATTACTGAAACTTGGTTCAGGGAGTATCAGGAATGGGTGATTAATGTTCCAGGTTTTCAAAGTTTTAGAAAAGATAGAGGAGGAGGTAAAAGAGGGGAGGGAGTTGCACTAGTAATCGGGGACAATCTCACAATGACTGACCATTCAGTGGGTGAACAGTGAATACAACTCCTTAACTTATAGGATAACTGTAGGTAAGGGTAGGTATGGTGCTTGCAGGAGAGTTTTAAATTGGAGTAATGAGGGCATTAGGCAGGAACTAAAAGTGTTAATCGGGAACACGTTTTCTCTGGCAAGTCCATGTCAGGCATGTGGAGGGTGTTTGAGGACCGAATGCACAGAGTACAGGAAAGGGTAGAAGGCAGGATATAGAAGGATATAGAAGGATGTAGAAAGCAGAAATATAAGAGAACTTTGGATGTTCAGAAAGATGATGAATTAGGTCAAGAAGTTAGGATCAAATGAAGCAAATGAGGAGTATAAAGAAGGCAGAAAAGAACTAAAGAAGCCAGGAAGGGCTTGGGAAGTAGGATCAAGGTGAATTCCAAGGTATTCTGTTCATACAATAAGAGCAGGAGGATAACAAGGGAGAGGGTGGGATCACCCAAGGAAAAGGTGAGTGAGGTAGTACTTAGCTTCATTATTTATCGATGAAAAGGATATGGAGGACCTGCAGATCAGTGCTGAGTGTATAAATACATTCCGATGTTTATAGGTCAAAGAGGAGGAGGTGTTGGGCCTCCTAATGAGTAGGAAGGTGGTATGTTGTCTCCCGAGCGCCAGGGTCCAGAATATCTCAGATTGTGTTGTCCACATTCTTAAGTGGGAGTGTGAACAGCCAGCAATTGTGCTCCTTGTAGGGACCAATGACATGGGTAGGATGAGCGACGAGGTTCTGCATAGGGAGTTCAAGGAGTTAAATAGCACAACCACCAGGGTTATGATCTCAGGATTGCTACCCGTGCCATGTGTTACTGAGGCCTGAACTAGGAAGATTATGCAGGTACTACATTTTGGTAGGAATAATCCAAATAGGACATACATGTTAAATGGCAGGGCATTGAAGAATGCAGTAGAACAGAGTGATCTAGGAATAATGGTACATAGTTCCCTGAAGGTGGAATCTCATGTGGACAGGGTGGTGAAGAAAGCTTTTGGTCTGCTGGCCTTTATAAATCAGAGCATTGAGTATAGGAGTTGGGATGTAATGTTAAAATTGTACAAGGCATTGGTAAGGCCAAATTTGGAGTATTGTGTACAGTTCTGGTCACCGAATTATAGGAAAGATGTCAACAAAATAGAGAGAGTACAGAGGAGATTTACTAGAATGTTACCTGGGTTTCAGCACCTAAGTTACAGAGAAAGGTTGAACAAGTTAGGTCTTTATTCTTAGGAGCGTAGAAGGTTGAGGGGGGACTTGATAGAGGTATTTAAAATTATGAGGGGGACAGATAGAGTTGACGTGGATAGGCTTTTTCCATTGAGAGTAGGGGAGATTCAAACAAGAGGACATGAGTTGAGAGTTAGGGGGCAAAAGTTTAGGGGTAACACGAGGGGGAAATTCTTTACTCAGAGAGTGGTAGCTGTGTGGAATGAGCTTCCAGTAGAAGTGGAAGAGGCAGGTTCGGTATTGTCATTTAAAGTAAAATTGGATAGGTACATGGACAGGAAAGGAATGGAGGGTTATGGGCTGAGTTCAGGTCAGTGGGACTAGGTGAGAGTAAGTGTTCAGTACGGACTAGAAGGGCCAAGATGGCCTGTTTCCGTGCTGTAATTGTTATATAGCTAATATGTGACTAAGGAGTTGGAGTAGGAGGGAGGACATAAGATTTCTGGATCATTGAGTTCTCTTCCAGGGAAGGTGGGACCTGTACAGAAGGGACGGTTTGCACCAAAACTGAAGAGGGGAGAATATCCAGGCGGGAAGATTGCAGGCTGTTGGGAACCAGAGTGCCAAAACAAAAGAGATTGTGGAAGCAGATATTGGTGAGACCTTGGACAAAGTTAGGAATCAAAAAGTTGAACATGGTGTGACTAGTGTCCTGAGCTCTGTATCTTTCAATGCAAGAAGTATCATAGGAAAGGCGGATGATAGATCCGCTGAAGATGAGATTGCTGGTGTACCAACAGAGGCAATGTATAGTGAGGAGAGGATATTCACAGGGCAGAATGGCAGTCCACAGGATGAATTGCAGCATAAATGGCAGACAAAATCACAAAGGTGAATACAGGACGGAAGGTGTTATATCTGAGTGAGCGCAGTATATGGAATAAAGTGCATGAACTTGCAGCACAGTTGCAGATTAGCAGCTATGATGTTGTGGGCATCGCTGAATCATGGCTGAAAGAAGACTATAGCTGGGAGCTTAATGTCCAATGTTCTGTTGAAACGAAAGGCAGAAAGGCAGAGGGGCGGTGTTGCCTGTTGGTAAAAAAGTGGATACAGTGTGTAGTCAGACTGTGAGTGATGGGACAGTCAGTATACATACAGTGTGTAGTCAGACTGTGAGTGATGGGACAGTCAGTATACATACAGTGTGTAGTCAGACTGTGAGTGATGGGACAGTCAGTATACAAGTAGATACAGTGTGTAGTCAGACTGTGAGTGATGGGACAGTCAGTACACAAGTAGATACAATATGTAGTCAGACTGTGAGTGATGGGACAGTCAGTATACATACAGTGTGTAGTCAGACTGTGAGTGATGGGACAGTCAGTATACAAGTAGATACAGTGTGTAGTCAGACTGTGAGTGATGGGACAGTCAGTACACAAGTAGATACAATATGTAGTCAGACTGTGAGTGATGGGACAGTCAGTATACAAGTAGATACAATATGTAGTCAGACTGTGAGTGATGGGACAGTCAGTATACAAGTAGATACAGTGTGTAGTCAGACTGTGAGTGATGGGACAGTCAGTATACAAGTAGATACAATATGTAGTCAGACTGTGAGTGATGGGACAGTCAGTATACAAGTAGATACAGTGTGTAATGATACTGAGTGATGGGACAGTCAGTATACAAGTAGATACAGTGTGTAGTGCGACTGTGAGTGATGGGACAGTCAGTATACATACAGTGTGTAGTCAGACTGTGAGTGATGGGACAGTCAGTATACATACAGTGTGTAGTCAGACTGTGAGTGATGGGACAGTCAGTATACACATAGATACAGTGTGTAGTGGGACGGTGAGTGATGGGACAGTCAGTATACAAGTGGATACAGTGTGTAGTCAGACTGTGAGTGATGGGACAGTCAGTATACATACAGTGTGTAGTCAGACTGTGAGTGATGGGACAGTCAGTATACAAGTAGATACAATATGTAGTCAGACTGTGAGTGATGGGACAGTCAGTATACAAGTAGATACAATATGTAGTCAGACTGTGAGTGATGGGACAGTCAGTATACAAGTAGATACAGTGTGTAGTCAGACTGTGAGTGACGGGACAGTCAGTATACAAGTAGATACAATATGTAGTCAGACTGTGAGTGATGGGACAGTCAGTATACAATTAGATACAGTGTGTAATGATACTGAGTGATGGGACAGTCAGTATACAAGTAGATACAGTGTGTAGTGCGACTGTGAGTGACGGGGCAGTCAGTATACAAGTAGACGCAATGTGTAGTCAGACTGTGAGTGATGGGACAGTCAGTATACAAGTAGATAC
Source organism: Hypanus sabinus (assembly GCF_030144855.1). NCBI lineage: Eukaryota > Metazoa > Chordata > Chondrichthyes > Myliobatiformes > Dasyatidae > Hypanus > Hypanus sabinus. The sequence continues at coordinate 188,527,833 of NC_082709.1, forward strand.
AGTGTGTAGTGAGACTGTGAGTGATGGGACAGTCAGTATACAAGTAGATACAATGTGTAGTCAGACTGTGAGTGATGGGACAGTCAGTATACAAGTGGATACAGTGTGTAGTCAGACTGTGAGTGATGGGACAGTCGGTATACAAGTGGTTACAATGTGTAGTCAGACTGTGAGTGATGGGACAATCTGTATACAAGTGGATACAGTGTGTAGTCAGACTGTGAGTGATGGGACAGTTAGTATACAAGTAGAAACAGGGTGTAGTGAGACTGTGAGTGATGGGACATTCAGTATACAAGTGGATACAGTGCGTAGTCAGACTGTGAGTGATGGGACAGTCAGTATACAAGTAGATACAGTGTGTAGTGAGTCTGTGAGTGATGGGACAGTCAGTATACAAGTAGACACAGTGTGTAGTGAGACTGTGAGTGATGGGACAGTCAGTATACAAGTGGATACAGTGTGTAGTGAGACTGTGAGTGATGGGACAGTCAGTATACAAGTAGATACAATGTGTAGTCAGACTGTGAGTGATGGGACAGTCAGTATACAAGTGGATACAGTGTGTAGTGAGACTTTGAGTGATGGGACAGTCGGTATACAAGTGGTTACAATGTGTAGTCAGACTGTGAGTGATGGGGCAATCTGTATACAAGTGGATCCAGTGTCTAGTCAGACTGTGAGTGATGGGACAGTCGGAATACAAGTAGAAATAGGGTGTAGTGAGACTGTGAGTGATGGGACATTCAGTATACAAGTAGATACAGTGCGTAGTCAGACTGTGAGTGATGGGACAGTCAGTATACAAGTAGATACAGTGTGTAGTGAGACTGTGAGTGATGGGACAGTCAGTATACAAGTAGATACTGTGTGTAGTGAGACTGTGAGTGATGGGACAGTCAGTACACAAGTAGATACAGTGTGTAGTGAGACTGAGTGATGGGACAGTCGGAATACAAGTAGATACAGTGTGTAGTCAGACTGTGAGTGATGGGACAGTCAGTATACAAGTAGATACAATATGTAGTCAGACTGTGATTGATGGGACAGTCAGTATACAAGTAGATACAGTGTGTAGTCAGACTGTGAGTGATGGGACAGTCAGTATACAAGTAGATACAATGTGTAGTCAGACTGTGAGTGATGGGACAGGCAGTATACAAGTGGATACAATGTGTAGTCAGACTGTGAGTGATGGGACAGTCAGTATACAAGTAGATACAATATGTAGTCAGACTGTGAGTGATGGGACAGTCAGTATACAAGTAGATACAGTGTGTAGTCAGACTGTGAGTGATGGGACAGTCAGTATACAAGTAGATACAATATGTAGTCAGACTGTGAGTGATGGGACAGTCAGTATACAAGTAGATACAGTGTGTAATGATACTGAGTGATGGGACAGTCAGTATACAAGTAAATACAGTGTGTAGTCAGACTGTTAGTGATGGGACAGTCAGTATACAAGTAGATACAACATGTGGTCAGACTGTGAGTGATGGGACAGTCAGTATACAAGTAAATACAGTGTGTAGTCAGACTGTTAATGATGGGACCGTCAGTAAACAAGTAGATACAGTGTGTAGTCAGTCTGTGAGTGATGGGACAGTCAGTACACAAGTAGATACAGTGTGTAGTGAGACTGTGAGTGATGGGACAGTCAGTATACAAGTAGATACAACATGTGGTCAGACTGTGAGTGATGGGCTAGTCAGTATACAAGCAGAGGAACCAGAGTGACAGGGCAGATAGTGGAGCAGGGCTGAAAATCAATGATGTTAAATGTTCATGCAAAGTCAGAAATAGAAGGGTTGAGTGTGGTGGTAATAATCTTCGGAGGTGTGTCTATTTCAATGCGAGGAGAATTATGGGGAAGGCTGCCGAGCTGAGGGCATGGATTGACATGTGGAATTATGACATTGCAGTCATTATTGAAACTTGGCTACAGGAGGGGCAGGACTGGTAGCTTAATGTTCCAGGGTTTAGATGTTTCAGACGTGATAGAGGCAGAGGGATGAAGGGTGGGTGGGGGTTGGCATTGCTAGTCAGGGAAAATGTTACACCAGTGTTCAGGCAGGACAGATTAGAGGGCTTGTCTACCGAGGCCATTTGGGTGGAGCTGTGAAACAGGAAAGGTATGACCACATTAATGGGGTTGTATTATAGACCACCCAATAGTCAGCGAGAATTGGAGGAGGAAATCTGCAGAGAGATAACAGACAACTGCAGGAAACATTAAGTTGTGATCGCAGGGGATTTTAATTTTCCACATATTGATTGGGACTCCCATACTGTTAAAGGTCTAGACAGGTTAGAGTTTGTAAAATATGTTCAGGAAAGTTTTCTAAATCAATATATAGAGTTACCAACTAGAGAGAATGCAATATTAGATCTCCTATTAGGAAATGAGTTAGGGCAGGTGACGGAAGTGTGTGTAGGGGAACACTTTGGTTCCAGTGATCATAACACCATTAGTTTCAACTTGATCATGGATAAAGATAGATCTGGTCCTCGGGTTGAAGTTCTAAACTGGAAAAAGGCCAAATTTGAAGAAATGAGAAAGGATCTAAAAAGCGTAGATTGGGACAGGTTGTTCTCTGGCAAGGGTGTAATTGGTAGTGGGAAGCCTTCAAAGGAGAAATTTTGAGTGTGCAAAGTGAATAAGGAACCTTGGTTCACAAGGGATATTGGAACTCTGATAAGAAGAAGAGAGAGATGTATAACATGTATAGGAAACAGGGAGCAAATAAGTGCTTAAGGAGTATAAAAAGTGTAAAAAAATACTTAAGAAAGAATCAGGAGGGCTTAAAAGAAGTCATGAGGTTGCTTTGGCAGTCAAGGTGAAGGATAATCCAAAGAGCTTCTACAGGTATATTAAGAGCAAAAGGATAGTAAGGGATAAAATTGGTCCTCTTGAAGATCAGAGTGGTTGGCTATGTATGAGACCAAAAGAAATGGGGGAGTTCTTAAATGTTTTTTTCTGCATCTGGAAACTGGCATGGAGACAATGGAAATAAGACAAACAAGTAGTGAGGTCATGGAACCTATACATATAGGGCCCCTGCCCCCTCCCTCTTCAGTCCTGACGAAGGGTTGCGCCTGAAACGTTGACTGCTCGTTTCCACAGATGCTGTCCGACCAACTGAGTTCCTCCAGCGTGTTGTACCTGTTGCTGGGAACCTATACAGATCGACGAGGAGGAGGTGCTTGCTACCTTGAGGCAAATCAAAGTAGATAAATCCCCAGGACCTGACAGGGTATTCCCACAGACCTTGAAGGAGACTAGTGTTGAAATTGCAGGGGCCCTGACAGATATATTTAAAATGTCGGTATCTACGGGTGAGGTGCCAGAGGATTGGAGGATAGCTCATGTTGTTCCGTTGTTTGAAAAAGGCTCTAAAGTAATCCGGGAAATTATAGGCCGGTAAATTTGATGTCAGTAGTAGGTAAATTATTGGAAGGAATACTAAGAGATAGGATCTACAAGTATTTGGATAGACAGGGACTTACTAGGAAGAGTCAACATGGCTTTGTGTGTGGTAGGTCATGTTTAACAAATCTATTAGAGTTTTTTGAGGAAGTTACCAGGAAAGTGGATGAAGGGAAGGCAATGGATGTTGTCTACATGGACTTCAGTAAGGCCTTTGACAAGGTCCTGCATGGGAGGTTAGTTAGGAAGATTCAGTCGATAGGTATACATGGTGAGGTGGTAAATTGGATTAGACATTGGCTCAATGGGAGAAGCCAGAGAGTGGTAGTGGAGGATTGCTACTCTGAGTGGAGGCCTGTGACTAGTGATGTGCCACAGGGATCAGTGCTGGGTCCATTGTTATTTGTCATCTATATCAATGATCTGGATGATAATGTGGTAAATTGGATCAGCAAATTTGCTGATGATACAAAGATTAGAGGTGTAGTGGACAGTGAGGAAGGTTTTCAAAGCTTGCAGAGGGATTTGGACCAGCTGGAAAAATGGGCTGAAAAATGGCAGATGGAGTTTAATACAGACAAGTGTGAGGTATTGCACTTTGGAAGGACAAACCCAGGTGGAACATACAAGGTAAATGGTAGGACACTGAGGAGTAGAACAGAGGGATCTAGGAATCCAGATACAAAATTCCCTAAAAGTGGCTTCACAGGTAGTAAAGAGAGCTTTTGGCACATTGGCCTTTATAAATCAAAGTACTGAGTATAAGAGTTGGAATGTAATGGTGAGGTTGTATAAGGCATTGGTGAGGCTGAATTTGGAGTATTGTGTGCAGTTTTGGTCACCGAATTACAGAAAGGATATTAATAAGGTTGAAAGAGTGCAGAGAAGGTTTACAAGGATGTTGCCGGGACTTGAGAAACTGAGTTACAGAGAAAGGTTGAATAGGTTAGGACTTTATTCCCTGGAGCATAGGAGAATGAGGGGAGATTTGATAGAGGTGTATAAAATTATGATGGATATAGACAGAAAGAATGCAAGCAGGCTTTTTCCACTAAGGCTAGGGGAGAAAAAAACCAGAGGACATGGGTTAAGGTTGAAGGGGGGGAAAAGTTTAAAGGGAACATTGGGGGGGCTTCTTCACACAGAGAGTGGTGGGAGTGTGTAATGAGCTGCCAGATGGTGGTAAATGTGGGCTCACTTTTAACATTTAAGAAAAACTTGGACAGGTACATGGATGAGAGGTGTATGGAGGGATATGGTCCAGGTGCAGGTCAGTGGGACTGGGCAGAAAAATGGTTTGGCACAGCCAAGAAGGGCCAAAAGGCCTGTTTCTGTGCTGTAATGTTCTATGGTTCTATGGTTCTAGATAAAGTGTGTAGTGAGACTGTGAGTGATGGGACAGTCAGTATACAAGTAGATACAGTGTGTAGTCAGACTGTGAGTGATGGGACAGTCAGTATACAAGTAGATACAGTGTGTACTGAGACTGAGGAATGATGGGCAGATGATAGAGTAAAATTGCAGTCAGTGGGATGAGTTGAAGTGTAACATGGGGGCAAAATCAAAAAGAGTGATGAATACAGGACTGAAGGTGTTATATTTCAATGCACCCAGCATGTGAAGTAGGTAGATGATCTTGTAGTGTGGTTTAGAGATTGGCAGGTACGATGGCAGGTGAGCATCTCTAAGCTGTGGCTGAAAGAAGATCATAGTTGGGAGCTTAACTTGCAAGCTCAGCCAGGTAGGCAGAGGGGGTGGGGTGTCCCTGCTGGTAAAAATTGAAATCAAATCCTTAGAAAGAGGTGACACAGGATCAGAAGATGTAGCATCCTTGTAGGCAGAGTTGAGAAACTGAAGGGTGAAAAGACCCTGATGCAAGTTGTATACAGGCCTCTGAACAGCAGCCAGGATGTGGGATATGCATTTCAACAGGGAATAGGAAAGACATAAAATGAAGGAAATTTACTATACTCTTGGTGGATTTCAATGTGAGGGTAAATTGGGAAAATCCAGCTGGTGCTGAATCTCAAGAGAAGGAATTTGTAGAATCCCTACGAGACGAATTTTGGAGCAGCTTGCGGCTGTGCCACAAGGAGACACTATCAGGGATGATGGCAGAATAGGAATAGCTGGAATTTCTGAGGGCAATTCAGAAGGTGCAGGATAGATACATCCCAAAGATGAAGAAGTCTTCTAAAGAGATGATGAAGCAACCATGACTGACAAGAGAAGTCAAAGATTGCAGAAAAGGAAAAGAGAGGGCATATATAATAGAGCAAAGATTAGTGGGAAGTTAGAGGACTGGGAAGCTTTTAAGCACCAGCAGAAGGCAACTAAAATAGTCAAAAAGGAGAGAAAAGATTAAATATGAAGGTAAACTAGCCAGTAAGATAAAAGAAGATACCAAAACATTTTGTAGATATATAAAGAGTAAGAGGGAGGCGAGAGTGGATATTGGACTGCTGGAAAATTAGACTGGATAGGATCAAAGTAATGGCAAACGAACGTAATGCATCAGCCTTCACTGTGAAAGACACAAGCAATGTGCCAGAATTACAAGAGTTTTGGGGCAGCAGTGAGTGTAGTTGCTATTACTAAGGAGAAGGTGCCTGGGAAACTGAAAGCTCTGGAAGTAAATAAGTCCCCCTTTGTTCTGAAGGAGGTAGTCGAAATGATTGTGGAGGCACTAGTAATGATCAGTAGGTTCTGGAATGATTCTGGAGTACTGGAAAATTGCAACTGTCATTCCACAGTTTAAGAAATAAGGGAAGCAGAAAAGCAGGAGACTATAGGCCTGCCCTCTATGGTTGGGAGTCTATTAATAAAGCCGAAGTTTCACGGGTACTGGGAGAAGTGTAATGAAGTATGAAGGTAGGTGGAGGAACAGGTAGTGTCGAGGAAGCAGGGAGACTGCAGAAGGACTTGAACAGATTAGGAGAATGGGCAAAGAAGTGGCAGATGGAATATAGTGCTGGAAAGTGTATGGTCATGCACTTTGGCAGAAAGAATAAAGGTTTCGACTATTTTCTAAATGTGGAGAGAATTCAGAAATCTGAGTGCAAAGGGACTTGGGAGTCTTCATGCAGGATTCCCTGAAGGTTAACCTGCAGGCTGAGTCGTAATGAGGAAAGCAAATGCAATATTAAAATTCATTTTAAGAAGACTAGAATGCGGAGGCTTTATAAGGCCTTGGTCAGCCTGTACTTGGAGTACTGTGAGCAGTTTTCAACCCCTTATCTACTGAAACAGGAAAGGGTTCAGAGGAGGTCGATGACGATTCTGAGAATGAAAGGTTAACATGTGAGGAGCGTTTGATGATTGGGGTCCATACTCTCTTGAGTTTAGAAGAATGGGGGGAGGGATCTCAGAATTTCATTGAAACCCATCAAATGCCTGGATACAGTGGATATGGAGAGGTATTCCCTTTAATTGGGGAGTCTAGAACCAGAGGGCACAGCCTCAGAATAGAGGGATGTCCCTTTAGAACAGGGATGAGGAGGAATATCTTTCGCCTGAGGGTGGTGAATCTGTGGAATTCATTGTCACCGATGGCTGTGGAGGCCAAGTCATTGGGTATATTTAAATCGAAGGTTGATAGGTTCTTGTTTAGTCAGGGCATCAGAGGCTATGGGGTAAAGGCAGGAGAATGGGGGTTGAGAGGGAAAATAAATCAGCCGTGTTGGAATGGTGGAGCAGACTTGATGGGCTTAATAGTCTAATTCTGCTCCTATTTGTTATGCGATGTCGGGGTGAGCTGACCCGGGGGAGGGCATAGTCATCAGCGACAAACACAGGATGAGAGAGAGGTTGGGGTGGCCCAGGTCTGGGCTGACGGATACTCACCATATACAAAGAGAATATACTCGGCACTGTTGTGGCCCATGGTGTTGGCTGCTTCGCAATAGTAGGTGCCGTTGTCGGTTTTGTTCAGGGCGCTGATGATCAGGACGTTCCCCTCCACAATCATTCTGTCCGGATCAGGAAGCTCAGCACCATCCTTCTTCCATTTCACAGCTTCCGGCCTGTGGAGACGCAGGTTGCAGATAGTCAGAGGTGGGGTTCTGCTGGGGCCCACACGAAACCGCACTGCATTGTAACATCCCCTCCCACAGTGTGACCCTCCGACATTACTGACCCTCCCTCAGTACCACCCCTCCCCCAGTGTGACCCTCCCTCAGTACCACCCCTCCCACAGTGTGACCCTCTGACATTACTGTCCCTTCCTCAGCACCACCCCTCCCACAGTGTGACCCTCCCTCGGTACCACCCCTCCCACAGTGTGACCCTCCCTCAGTACCACCCCTCCCACAGTGTAACCCTCCCTCAGCACCACCCCTCCCACAGTGTGACTCTCCCTCAGTACCACCCATCCCACAGTGTGACCCTCCCTCAGTACCACCCCTCCCACAGTGTGACCCTCCGACATTACTGCCCCTCCCTCAGTACCACCCCTCCCACAGTGTAACCCTCCCTCGGTACCACCCCTCCCACAGTGTGACTCTCCCTCAGTACCACCCATCCCACAGTGTGACCCTCCCTCAGTACCACCCCTCCCACAGTGTGACCCTCCGACATTACTGCCCCTTCCTCAGCACCACCCCTCCCACAGTGTGACCCTCCCTCGGTACCACCCCTCCCACAGTGTGACCCTCCCTCAGTACCACCCCTCCCACAGTGTGACCCCCCTCAGTACCACCCCTCCCACAGTGTAACCCTCCCTCAGCACCACCCCTCCCACAGTGTGACCCTCCCTCAGTACCACCCATCCCACAGTGTGACCCTCCCTCAGTACCACCCCTCCCACAGTGTGACCCTCCGACATTACTGCCCCTCCCTCAGTACCACCCCTCCCACAGTGTAACCCTCCCTCGGTACCACCCCTCCCACAGTGTGACCCTCCCTCAGCACCACCCCTCCCACAGTGTGACCCTCCCTCAGTACCACTCCACCCACAGTGTGACTCTCCCTCAGTACCACCCCTCCCGCAGTGTGACCCTCCCACAGCACCACCCCTCCCACAGTGTGACCCTCCCTCAGTACCACTCCACCCACAGTGTGACTCTCCCTCAGTACCACCCCTCCCACAGTGTGACCCTCCACAGCACCACCCCTCCCACAGTGTGACCCTCCCTCAGTACCACCCATCCCACAGTGTGACCCTCACTCAGTACCACCCCTCCCACAGTGTGACTCTCCCTCAGTACCACCTCTCCCACAGTGTGACTCTCCCTCAGCACCACCCCTCCCACAGTGTGACCCTCCCACAGCACCACCCCTCCCACAGTTTGACCCTCCCTCAGTACCACCCCTCCCACAGTGTGACCCTCCGACATTACTGCCCCTTCCTCAGCACCACCCCTCCCACAGTGTGACCCTCCCTCAGTACCACTCCACCCACAGTGTGACTCTCCCTCAGTACCACCCCTCCCACAGTGTGACCCTCCCACAGCACCACCCCTCCCACAGTGTGACCCTCCCTCAGTACCACCCCTCCCACAGTGTGACCCTCCGACATTACTGCCCCTCCCTCAGCACCACCCCTCCCACAGTCTGCCCCTTCCTCAGTACCACCCATCCCACAGTGAGACCCTCCCACAGCACCACCCCTCCCACAGTCTGACCCTCCCTCAGTACCACCCATCCCACAGTGTGACCCTCCCTCAGTACCACCTATCCCACAGTGTGACCCTCCCTCAGTACCACCCCTCCCACAGTGTGACCCTCCCACAGCACCACCCCTCCCACAGTCTGACCCTCCCTCAGTACCACCCATCCCACAGTGTGACCCTCCCTCAGTACCACCTATCCCACAGTGTGACCCTCCCTCAGTACCACCCATCCCACAGTGTGACCCACCCTCAGCACCACCCCTCCCACAGTCTGACCCTCCCTCAGTACCACCCATCCCACAGTGTGACCCTCCCTCAGTACCACCCATCCCACAGTGTGACCCTCCCTCAGTACCACCCCTCCCACAGTGTGACCCTCCCTCAGTACCACCTATCCCACAGTGTGACCCTCCCACAGCACCACCCCTCCCACAGTGTGACCCTCCCACAGCACCACCCCTCCCACAGTTTGACCCTCCCTCAGTACCACCCCTCCCACAGTGTGACCCTCCGACATTACTGCCCCTTCCTCAGCACCACCCCTCCCACAGTGTGACCCTCCCTCAGTACCACTCCACCCACAGTGTGACTCTCCCTCAGTACCACCCCTCCCACAGTGTGACCCTCCCACAGCACCACCCCTCCCACAGTGTGACCCTCCCTCAGTACCACCCCTCCCACAGTGTGACCCTCCGACATTACTGCCCCTCCCTCAGCACCACCCCTCCCACAGTCTGCCCCTTCCTCAGTACCACCCATCCCACAGTGAGACCCTCCCACAGCACCACCCCTCCCACAGTCTGACCCTCCCTCAGTACCACCCATCCCACAGTGTGACCCTCCCACAGCACCACCCCTCCCACAGTGTGACCCTCCCACAGCACCACCCCTCCCACAGTTTGACCCTCCCTCAGTACCACCCCTCCCACAGTGTGACCCTCCGACATTACTGCCCCTTCCTCAGCACCACCCCTCCCACAGTGTGACCCTCCCTCAGTACCACTCCACCCACAGTGTGACTCTCCCTCAGTACCACCCCTCCCACAGTGTGACCCTCCCACAGCACCACCCCTCCCACAGTGTGACCCTCCCTCAGTACCACCCCTCCCACAGTGTGACCCTCCGACATTACTGCCCCTCCCTCAGCACCACCCCTCCCACAGTCTGCCCCTTCCTCAGTACCACCCATCCCACAGTGAGACCCTCCCACAGCACCACCCCTCCCACAGTCTGACCCTCCCTCAGTACCACCCATCCCACAGTGTGACCCTCCCTCAGTACCACCTATCCCACAGTGTGACCCTCCCTCAGTACCACCCCTCCCACAGTGTGACCCTCCCACAGCACCACCCCTCCCACAGTCTGACCCTCCCTCAGTACCACCCATCCCACAGTGTGACCCTCCCTCAGTACCACCTATCCCACAGTGTGACCCTCCCTCAGTACCACCCATCCCACAGTGTGACCCACCCTCAGCACCACCCCTCCCACAGTCTGACCCTCCCTCAGTACCACCCATCCCACAGTGTGACCCTCCCTCAGTACCACCCATCCCACAGTGTGACCCTCCCTCAGTACCACCCCTCCCACAGTGTGACCCTCCCTCAGTACCACCTATCCCACAGTGTGACCCTCCCTCGGTACCGCCCCTCCCCCAGTGTGACCCTCCCTCAGTACCACCCCTCCCACAGTGTGACCCGCCCCTCAGTACCACCCATCCCACAGTGTGACCCTCCCTCAGTACCACCCATCCCACAGTGTGACCCTCCCTCAGTACCACCCCTCCCACAGTGTGACTCTCCCTCAGTACCACCCCTCCCACAGTGTGACCCTCCCACAGCACCACCCCTCCCACAGTGTGACCCTCCCACAGCACCACCCCTCCCACAGTGTGACCCTCCCTCAGTACCACCCCTCCCACAGTGTGACCCTCCGACATTACTGCCCCTTCCTCAGCACCACCCCTCCCACAGTGTGACCCTCCCTCAGTACCACTCCACCCACAGTGTGACTCTCCCTCAGTACCACCCCTCCCACAGTGTGACCCTCCCTCAGCACCACCCATCCCACAGTGTGACCCTCCCTCAGTACCACTCCACCCACAGTGTGACTCTCCCTCAGTACCACCCCTCCCACAGTGTGACCCTCCCACAGCACCACCCCTCCCACAGTGTGACCCTCCCACAGCACCACCCCTCCCACAGTGTGACCCTCCCTCAGTACCACCCCTCTCACAGTGTGACCCTCCGACATTACTGCCCCTCCCTCAGCACCACCCCTCCCACAGTCTGCCCCTTCCTCAGTACCACCCATCCCACAGTGAGACCCTCCCACAGCACCACCCCTCCCACAGTCTGACCCTCCCTCAGTACCACCCATCCCACAGTGTGACCCTCCCTCAGTACCACCTATCCCACAGTGTGACCCTCCCTCAGTACCACCCATCCCACAGTGTGACCCTCCCTCGGTACCGCCCCTCCCCCAGTGTGACCCTCCCTCGGTACCACCCCTCCCACAGTGTGACCCCCCCCTCAGTACCACCCATCCCACAGTGTGACCCTCCCTCAGTACCACCCCTCCCACAGTGTGACTCTCCCTCAGTACCACCCTTCCCACAGTGTGACCCTCCCTCAGTACCACCCATCCCACAGTGTGACCCTCCCTCAGTACCACCCCTCCCACAGTACCACCCCTCCCACAGTGTGACCCCCCCCTCAGTACCACCCATCCCACAGTGTGACCCTCCCTCAGTACCACCCCTCCCACAGTGTGACTCTCCCTCAGTACCACCCTTCCCACAGTGTGACCCTCCCTCAGTACCACCCATCCCACAGTGTGACCCTCCCTCAGTACCACCCATCCCACAGTGTGACCCTCCCTCGGTACCGCCCCTCCCCCAGTGTGACCCTCCCTCGGTACCGCCCCTCCCACAGTGTGACCCTCCCTCGGTACCGCCCCTCCCCCAGTGTGACCCTCCCTCGGTACCGCCCCTCCCACAGTGTGACCCTCCCTCAGTACCACCCATCCCACAGTGTGACCCTCCCTCAGTACCACCCCTCCCACAGTGTGACCCTCCCTCAGTACCACCCCTCCCACAGTGTGACTCTCCCTCAGTACCACCTCTCCCACAGTGTGACTCTCCCTCAGCACCACCCCTCCCACAGTGTGACCCTCCCACAGCACCACCCCTCCCACAGTGTGACCCTCCCTCAGTACCACCCCTCCCACAGTGTGACCCTCCGACATTACTGCCCCTTCCACAGCACCACCCCTCCCACAGTGTGACCCTCCCTCAGTACCACCCCTCCCACAGTGTGACCCTCCCACAGCACCACCCCTCCCACAGTGTGACCCTCCCTCAGTACCACCCATCCCACAGTGTGACCCTCCCTCGGTACCACCCCTCCCACAGTGTGACCCTCCCTCAGTACCACCCATCCCACAGTGTGACCCTCCCTCAGTACCACCCATCCCACAGTGTGACTCTCCCTCAGTACCACCCATCCCACAGTGTGACCCTCCCTCGGTACCGCCCCTCCCCCAGTGTGACCCTCCCTCAGTACCGCCCCTCCCACAGTGTGACCCTCCCTCGGTACCGCCCCTCCCCCAGTGTGACCCTCCCTCGGTACCGCCCCTCCCACAGTGTGACCCTCCCTCGGTACCGCCCATCCCACAGTGTGACCCTCCCTTGGTACCACCCATCCCACAGTGTGACCCTCCCTCAGTACCACCTATCCCACAGTGTGACCCTCCCACAGCACCACCCCTCCCACAGTGTGACCCTCCGACATTACTGCCCCTTCCTCAGTACCACCCATCCCACAGTGAGAGCCTCCCACAGCACCACCCCTCCCACAGTGTGACCCTCCCTCAGTACCACCCCTCCCACAGTGAGACCCTCCCACAGTATTGCCCCTCCCACAGTCTGACCCTCCCTCAGTACAACCCATCCCACAGTGTGACCCTCCGACATTACCGCCCCTCCCACAGTGTGACCCTCCGACATTACCACCCCTCCCACACTGTGACCCTCCCACAGCACCACCCCTCCAACAGTGTGACTCTCCCTCAGTACCACCCCTCCAACAGTGTGACCCTCCCTCAGTACCACCCCTCCCACAGTGAGACCCTCCCTCAGTACCACCCATCCCACAGTGTGACCCTCCCTCAGTATTGCCCCTCCCACAGTCTGACCCTCCCTCATTACCGCCCCTCCCACAGTGTGACCCTCCCTCAGTACCACCCATCCCACAGTGTGACCGACATTACCGCTCCTCCCACAGTGTGACTCTCCCTCATTACCGCCCCTCCCACAGTGTGACCCTCTCTCGGTACCACCCCTCCCCCAGTGTAACCCTCCCTCAGTACCACCCATCCCACAGTGTGACCCTCCCTCAGTACCACCCCTCCCACAATGTGACACACCCTCAGTACCACCCCTCCCACAGTGTGACCCTTCCACAGTACTGCCCCTCCCACAGACTGACCCTCCCTCAATACCACCCATCCCTCAGTGTGACCCTCCCTCAGTACCACCCCTCCCCCAGTGTGACCCTCCCACAGTCTGACCCTCCCTCAGTACCACCCCTCCCACAATGTGACACACCCTCAGTACCACCCCTCCCACAGTGTGACCCTTCCACAGTCTGACCCTCCCTCAATACCACCCATCCCACAGTGTGACCCTCCCTCGGAACCACCCCTCCCCCAGTGTGACCCTCCCACAGTCTGACCCTCCCTCAGCACCACCCCTCCCACAGTGTGATCCTCCCTCGGTACCACCCAACCCACAGTATGACCCTCCGACATTACCGCCCCTCCCACAGTGTGATCCTCCCTCGGTACCACCCAACCCACAGTATGACCCTCCGACATTACCGCCCCTCCCACAGTGTGACTCTCCCTCGGTACCACCCCTCGACAACCAAAACCCCTTCAGTTCTGCGTGCCCATATCAGGAGTGTGAGGCTGAAGTGCATCTGGAACCTGAGCAACAGCCCCTTCATATCCTCAAACAGGGGCTGCAACCTCTCACACTCCAGATACACTGACGCCTCCCAGACAGAGAATGGGGTGCCAGAGAACGACAGATGCCTGGTGGAGAGTAAATTGACTGGCTGCGTCACAGCCTGGTATGGAAACACCAATGCGTGAGGCAAATCCTGCAAAAGATCATGGGCGTGGCCCAGTCCATCATGGGTAAACCCTCCCCTCAGTACCACCCCTCCCACAGTGTGACCCTTCCACAGTACTGCCCCTCCCACAGACTGACCCTCCCTCAATACCACCCATCCCTCAGTGTGACCCTCCCTCAGTACCACCCCTCCCCCAGTGTGACCCTCCCACAGTCTGACCCTCCCTCAGTACCACCCCTCCCACAATGTGACACACCCTCAGTACCACCCCTCCCACAGTGTGACCCTTCCACAGTCTGACCCTCCCTCAATACCACCCATCCCACAGTGTGACCCTCCCTCGGAACCACCCCTCCCCCAGTGTGACCCTCCCACAGTCTGACCCTCCCTCAGCACCACCCCTCCCACAGTGTGATCCTCCCTCGGTACCACCCAACCCACAGTATGACCCTCCGACATTACCGCCCCTCCCACAGTGTGACTCTCCCTCGGTACCACCCCTCGACAACCAAAACCCCTTCAGTTCTGCGTGCCCATATCAGGAGTGTGAGGCTGAAGTGCATCTGGAACCTGAGCAACAGCCCCTTCATATCCTCAAACAGGGGCTGCAACCTCTCACACTCCAGATACACTGACGCCTCCCAGACAGAGAATAGGGTGCCAGAGAACGACAGATGCCTGGTGGAGAGTAAATTGACTGGCTGCGTCACAGCCTGGTATGGAAACACCAATGCGTGAGGCAAATCCTGCAAAAGATCATGGGCGTGGCCCAGTCCATCATGGGTAAACCCTCCCCATCACTGAGCACATCTACACTGTGCAGAAAACAGCATCCATCGTCAAGGACACCAACCACCCAGCTCACGCTCTCTCACAGTACCATCATTGGGACTCTCACCACCAGGTTCAGGAACAGTTATTACCCCTCAACCATCAGGCTCTTCAATCAGAGGGGATAACTTCACTTGCCCCAACACTGAGCTACTCCCACAACCTGTGGTCTCACTTTCAAGGACTCTTCATCTCTTGTTCTTGATATTTATTGCTATTTCTTTATATTTGCATTTGCGCAGTTTGTTGTCATCTGCACTCTGGCTGAACACCCCAATGGGCAGTCTTTCATTGATCCTCTCATAGATATTATTCTATAGATTTGTTGAGCATAACCACAAGAAAATGAATATGGTTATATTTTAATAAAGCTGGAGACTCTCAGTAAGCAGAGCAATACTCAGCGATATCCACTTCCTTTAAATAACTTCCAGTTATTAAACCCAATCCTTCTCTTACCTTTCACTCTGATTTCTAGTCCTGTCTCACCCCTTCTCCTCACTTGCTCATCACCTCCCTCTGGCTCCCTTCCACAATCCCTTTTTCCCAAGGTCCATTTTCCTCTCCAATTCGATTCCTTCTCCAACCCTTTCCCTCTTCCACCTATCCCCATCCTCTTCTTTAGCCCTTTCCCTCTTCCACCTATCCCCATCCTCTTCTTCAGCCCTTTCCCTCTTCCACCTATCCCCATCCTCTTCTTCAGCCCTTTCCCTCTTCCACCTATCCCCATCCTCTTCTTCAGCCCTTTATCTCTTCCACCTATCCCCTATTCCCTTCTCCAGCCCTTTCCCTCTTCCACCTATCCCCCATCCTCTTCTTCAGCCCTTTCCCTCTTCCACCTATCCCCTATCCTCTTCTTCAGCCCTTTTCCTCCTCCACCAATCCCCTATCCTCTTCTTTTACCTCTTCCACCTACCCCCTATCCTCTTCTTCAGCCCTTTCCCACTTCCACCTATCCCCTATCCTCTTCTTCAGCCCTTTTCCACTTCCACCTATCCCCTATCCCCTTCTTCAGCCCTTTCCCTCTTCCACCTATCCCCTATCCCCTTCTTCAGCCCTTTCCCTCTTCCACCTATCCCCTATCCACTTCTTCAGCCCTTTATCTCTTCCACCTATCCCCTATCCTCTTCTTCAGCCCTTTTCCACTTCCACCTATCCCCTATCCCCTTCTTCAGCCCTTTCCCTCTTCCACCTATCCCCTATCCCCTTCTTCAGCCCTTTCCCTCTTCCACCTATCCCCCACCCTCTTCTTCAGCCCTTTATCTCTTCTACCTATCCCCTATCCTCTTCTTCAGCCCTTTATCTCTTCCACCTATCCCCTATCCTCTTCTTCGGCCCTTTCCCTCTTCCACCTATCCCCTATCCTCTTCTTCAGCCCTTTTCCTCTTCCACCTATCCCCTATCCCCTTCTTCAGCCCTTTCCCTCTTCCACCTATCCCCTATCCTCTTCTTCAGCCCTTTCCCTCTTCCACCTATCCCTTATCCCCTTCTTCAGCCCTTTCCCTCTTCCACCTATCCCCTATTCCCTTCTTCAGCCCTTTATCTCTTCCACCTATCCCCTATCCTCTTCTCCAGCCCTTTCCCTCTTCCACCTATCCCTTATCCTCTTCTCCAGCCCTTTCCCTCTTCCACCTATCCCCTATCCTCTTCTTCAGCCCTTTCCCTCTTCCACCTATCCCTTATCCCCTTCTTCAGCCCTTTCCCTCTTCCACCTATCCCCTATTCCCTTCTTCAGCCCTTTATCTCTTCCACCTATCCCCATCCTCTTCTTCAGCCCTTTACCTCTTCCACCTATCCCCACCCTCTTCTTCAGCCCTTTATCTCTTCCACCTATCCCCACCCTCTTCTTCAGCCCTTTCCCTCTTCCACCTATCCCTTATCCTCTTCTTCAGCCCTTTATCTCTTCCACCTATCCCCTATCCTCTTCTTCAGCCCTTTCCCACTTCCACCTATCCCCTATTCTCTTCTTCAGCCCTTTATATCTTCCACCTATCCCCATCCTCTTCTTCAGCCCTTTCCCACTTCCACCTATCCCCTATTCTCTTCTTCAGTCCTTTATATCTTCCACCTATCCCCATCCACTTCTTCAGCCCTTTCCCTCTTCCACCTATCCCTTATCCCCTTCTTCAGCCCTTTCCCTCTTCCACCTATCCCCTATTCCCTTCTTCAGCCCTTTCCCTCTTCCACCTATCCCTTATCCCCTTCTTCAGCCCTTTCCCTCTTCCACCTATCCCCTATTCCCTTCTTCAGCCCTTTCCCTCTTCCACCTATCCCCATCCTCTTCTTCAGCGCTTTCCGACTTCCACCTATCCCCTATCCTCTTCTTCAGCCCTTTACCTTCCACCTATCCCCTATCCTCTTCTTCAGCCCTTTCCCTCTTCCACCTATCCCCTATCCCCTTCTTCAGCCCTTTCCCTCTTCCACCTATCCCCTATTCCCTTCTTCAGCCCTTCCCCTCTTCCACCTATCCCCTATCCTCTTCTTCAGCCCTTTTCCTCTTCCACCTATCCCCTATCCCCTTCTTCAGCCCTTTCCCTCTTCCACCTATCCCTTATCCCCTTCTTCAGCCCTTTCCCTCTTCCACCTATCCCCTATTCCCTTCTTCAGCCCTTTACCTCTTCCACCTATCCCCTATCCTCTTCTTCAGCCCTTTACCTTCCACCTAACCCCTATCCTCTTCTTCAGCCCTTTACCTTCCACCTATCCCCTATCCTCTTCTTCAGCCCTTTCCCTCTTCCACCTATCCCCTATTCCCTTCTTCAGCCCTTTCCCTCTTCCACCTATCCCTTATCCCCTTCTTCAGCCCTTTCCCTCTTCCACCTATCCCCTATTCCCTTCTTCAGCCCTTTCCCTCTTCCACCTATCCCTTATCCCCTTCTTCAGCCCTTTCCCTCTTCCACCTATCCCCATCCTCTTCTTCAGCGCTTTCCGACTTCCACCTAACCCCTATCCTCTTCTTCAGCCCTTTACCTTCCACCTATCCCCTATCCTCTTCTTCAGCCCTTTCCCTCTTCCACCTATCCCCTATCCTCTTCTTCAGCCCTTTATCTCTTCCACCTATCCCCACCCTCTTCTTCAGCCCTTTATATCTTCCACCTATCCCCTATCCCCTTCTTCAGCCCTTTCCCTCTTCCACCTATCCCCTATTCCCTTCTTCAGCCCTTTCCCTCTTCCACCTATCCCCTATTCCCTTCTTCAGCCCTTTCCCTCTTCCACCTATCCCCTATTCCCTTCTTCAGCCCTTTATATCTTCCACCTATCCCCTATCCCCTTCTTCAGCCCTTTCCCTCTTCCACCTATCCCCTATTCCCTTCTTCAGCCCTTTCCCTCTTCCACCTATCCCCTATCCTCTTCTTCAGCCCTTTCCCTCTTCCACCTATCCCCTATCCTCTTCTTCAGCCCTTTCCCTCTTCCACCTATCCCCTATCCTCTTCTTCAGCCCTTTACCTTCCACCTATCCCCTATCCTCTTCTTCAGCCCTTTATCTCTTCCACCTATCCCCACCCTCTTCTTCAGCCCTTTATATCTTCCACCTATCCCCTATCCCCTTCTTCAGCCCTTTCCCTCTTCCACCTATCCCCTATCCTCTTCTTCAGCCCTTTATCTCTTCCACCTATCCCCTATCCTCTTCTTCAGCCCTTTCCCTCTTCCACCTATCCCCACCCTCTTCTTCAGCCCTTTCCCTCTTCCACCTATCCCCTATCCTCTTCTTCAGCCCTTTCCCTCTTCCACCTATCCCCACCCTCTTCTTCAGCCCTTTCCCTCTTCCACCTATCCCCTATCCTCTTCTTCAGCCCTTTCCCTCTTCCACCTATCCCCTATCCTCTTCTTCAGCCCTTTACCTCTTCCACCTATCCCCTATCCTCTTCTTCAGCCCTTTATCTCTTCCACCTATCCCCTATCCTCTTCTTCAGCCCTTTCCCACTTCCACCTATCCCCACCCTCTTCTTCAGCCCTTTCCCTCTTCCACCTATCCCTTATCCTCTTCTTCAGCCCTTTATCTCTTCCACCTATCCCCACCCTCTTCTTCAGCCCTTTATATCTTCCACCTATCCCCTATCCCCTTCTTCAGCCCTTTCCCTCTTCCACCTATCCCCACCCTCTTCTTCAGCCCTTTCCCTCTTCCACCTATCCCCACCCTCTTCTTCAGCCCTTTATCTCTTCCACCTATCCCCTATCCTCTTCTTCAGCCCTTTCCCTCTTCCACCTATCCCTTATCCCCTTCTTTAGCCCTTTCCCTCTTCCACCTATCCCCTATTCCCTTCTTCAGCCCTTTCCCTCTTCCACCTATCCCTTATCCCCTTCTTTAGCCCTTTCCCTCTTCCACCTATCCCCTATTCCCTTCTTCAGCCCTTTCCCTCTTCCACCTATCCTCTATCCTCTTCTTCAGCCCTTTCCCTCTTCCACCTATCCCCATCCTCTTCTTCAGCGCTTTCCGACTTCCACCTATCCCCTATCCTCTTCTTCAGCCCTTTATCTCTTCCACCTAACCCCTATCCTCTTCTTCAGCCCTTTCCCTCTTCCACCTATCCCCTATCCTCTTCTTCAGCCCTTTCCCTCTTCCACCTATCCCCATCCTCTTCTTCAGCCCTTTCCCACTTCCACCTATCCCCACCCTCTTCTTCAGCCCTTTCCCTCTTCCACCTATCCCCTATTCTCTTCAGCCCTTTATCTCTTCCACCTATCCCCTATCCTCTTCTTCAGCCCTTTCCCTCTTCCACCTATCCCCATCCTCTTCTTCAGCCCTTTCCCACTTCCACCTATCCCCACCCTCTTCTTCAGCCCTTTCCCTCTTCCACCTATCCCCTATTCTCTTCTTCAGCCCTTTATATCTTCCACCTATCCCCTATCCTCTTCTTCAGCCCTTTACCTCTTCCACCTATCCCCATCCTCTTCTTCAGCCCTTTCCCTCTTCCACCTATCCCCTATTCTCTTCTTCAGCCCTTTATCTCTTCCACCTATCCCCATCCTCTTCTTCAGCCCTTTCCCTCTTCCACCTATCCCTTATCCTCTTCTTCAGCCCTTTATCTCTTCCACCTATCCCCTATCCTCTTCTTCAGCCCTTTCCCTCTTCCACCTATCCCCACCCTCTTCTTCAGCCCTTTCCCTCTTCCACCTATCCCTTATCCTCTTCTTCAGCCCTTTATCTCTTCCACCTATCCCCTATCCTCTTCTTCAGCCCTTTCCCTCTTCCACCTATCCCCACCCTCTTCTTCAGCCCTTTCCCTCTTCCACCTATCCCCTATCCTCTTCTTCAGCCCTTTCCCTCTTCCACGCATCCCCTATTCCCTTCTTCAGCCCTTTATCTCTTCCACCTATCCCCTATCCTCTTCTTCAGCCCTTTCCCTCTTCCACCTATCCCCACCCTCTTCTTCAGCCCTTTCCCTCTTCCACCTATCCCCTATCCTCTTCTTCAGCCCTTTCCCTCTTCCACCTATCCCCTATCCTCTTCTTCAGCCCTTTCCCTCTTCCACCTATCCCCTATCCTCTTCTTCAGCCCTTTATCTCTTCCACCTATCCCCTATCCTCTTCTTCAGCCCTTTCCCTCTTCCACCTATCCCTTATCCCCTTCTTTAGCCCTTTCCCTCTTCCACCTATCCCCTATTCCCTTCTTCAGCCCTTTCCCTCTTCCACCTATCCCCTATCCTCTTCTTCAGCCCTTTTCCTCTTCCACCTATCCCCTATCCCCTTCTTCAGCCCTTTCCCTCTTCCACCTATCCCTTATCCCCTTCTTCAGCCCTTTCCCTCTTCCACCTATCCCCTATTCCCTTCTTCAGCCCTTTATCTCTTCCACCTATCCCCATCCTCTTCTTCAGCCCTTTCCCTCTTCCACCTATCCCCACCCTCTTCTTCAGCCCTTTATCTCTTCCACCTATCCCCATCCTCTTCTTCAGCCCTTTATCTCTTCCACCTATCCCCATCCTCTTCTTCAGCCCTTTCCCACTTCCACCTATCCCCATCCTCTTCTTCAGCCCTTTATCTCTTCCACCTATCCCCTATCCTCTTCTTCAGCCCTTTATCTCTTCCACCTATCCCCTATCCTCTTCTTCAGCCCTTTCCCTCTTCCACCTATCCCCTATCCTCTTCTTCAGCCCTTTCCCACTTCCACCTATCCCGTATCCTCTTCTTCAGCCCTTTATCTCTTCCACCTATCCCCACCCTCTTCTTCAGCCCTTTCCCTCTTCCACCTATCCCCTTCTTCAGCCCTTTCCCTCTTCCACCTATCCCGTATCCTCTTCTTCAGCCCTTTCCCTCTTCCACCTATCCCCTATCCTCTTCTTCAGCCCTCTACCTCATTTGCCATCCCACTCCACACACCCTCCCACTCACCTGCTCTCATCTATGACCTGTCAGCTTGTACTCCTTCTCCCCCACACTCAATTTATTCTACAGTCTGCCAATTCTTTTCCAGTCCTGAGGAAAGGTCTTGGCCTGAGTTTTAACTGTTAATTTCCCCAGTGATGTTGCCTGTCCTGCTGAGTTCCTCCAGCACTTTGTCTGTGCTGCACTACACTCAGTTTGATCCTTCTAGTTACGGCAGCCGTTGTGTCATCACAGGCTGTGAAAAGCTTCAGATACGACAGATGGCAGAGGGTAATATCCAGCCGAGAAAACAATTTTCACCAGACCGAACCTGCTGCAGCGTGAATCAATTTACCTCACGCACAGCTCCTAATCTAAACTTATTTCCTTTAGCAATTTGCAGGATGTTACCAAAGCCCAGGGCCATAGTCTACAATGAGGAGACACAGTAAACACAGGTACACTGTGATCTACAGTGGGGAGGGACAGTACACACAGGTACACCGTGATCTACAGTGGGGAGGGACAGTACACACAGGTACACCGTGATCTACAATGAGGAGACACAGTAAACACAGGTACACCGTGATCTACACTGGGGAGGGACAGTACACACAGGTACACCGTGATCTACAATGAGGAGACACAGTACACACAGGTACACTGTGATCTACAGTGGGGAGGGACAGTACACACAGGTACACCGTGATCTACAGTGGGGAGGGACAGTACACACAGGTACACCGTGATCTACAATGAGGAGACACAGTAAACACAGGTACACCATGATCTACAGTGGGGAGGGACAGTACACACAGGTACACTGTGATCTACAGTGGGGAGACACAGTACACACAGGTACACCGTGATCTACAATGAGGAGACACAGTAAACACAGGTACACCGTGATCTACAGTGGGGAGGGACAGTACACACAGGTACACCGTGATCTACAGTGGGGAGACACAGTACACACAGGTACGCTGTGATCTACAGTGGGGAAGGACAATACACACAGGTACACTGTGATCTACCGTGGGGAAACACAGTACACACAGGTACACTGTGATCTACAGTGGGGAGACACAGTACACACAGGTACACTGTGATCTACAGTGGGGAAACACAGTACACACAGGTGCACTGTGATCTACAGTGGGGAGACACAGTACACACAGGTACACTGTGATCTACAGTGGGGAGACACAGTACACACAGGTACACCGTGATCTACAATGAGGAGACACAGTAAACACAGGTACACCGTGATCTACAGTGGGGAGGGACAGTACACACAGGTACACTGTGATCTACAGTGGGGAGGGACAGTACACACAGGTACACTGTGATCTACAGTGGGGAGGGACAGTACACACAGGTACACCGTGATCTACAGTGGGGAGACACAGTACACACAGGTACACTGTGATCTACAGTGGGGAGGGACAGTACACACAGGTACACTGTGATCTACAGTGGGGAGACACAGCACACACAGGTACACTGTGATCTACCGTGGGGAAACACAGTACACACAGGTACACTGTGATCTACAGTGGGGAAACACAGTACACACAGGTGCACTGTGATCTACAGTGGGGAAACACAGTACACACAGGTACACTGTGATCTACAGTGGGGAGACACAGTACACACAGGTACACTGCGATCTACAGTGGGGAGGGACAGTACACACAGGTACACCGTGATCTACAATGAGGAGACACAGTAAACACAGGTACACCGTGATCTACAGTGGGGAGGGACAGTACACACAGGTACACTGTGATCTACAGTGGGGAAACACAGTACACGCAGGTACACTGTGATCTACAGTGGGGAGACACAGTACACACAGGTACACTGTGATCTACAGTGGGGAGGGACAGTACACACAGGTACACTGTGATCTACAGTGGGGAGGGACAGTACACACAGGTACGCTGTGATCTACAGTGGGGAGACACAGTACACACAGGTACACTGTGATCTACAGTGGGGAGGGACAGTACACATAGGTACACCGTGATCTACAGTGGGGAAACAAAGTACACACAGGTACACTGTGATCTACAGTGGGGAGGGACAGTACACACAGGTACACTGTGATCTACAGTGGGGAAACACAGTACACACAGGTACACTGTGATCTACAGTGGGGAGACACAGTACACACAGGTACATTGTGATCTACAGTGGGGAAACACAGTACACACAGGTACGCTGTGATCTACAGTGGGGAGACACAGTACACACAGGTACACTGTGATCTACAGTGGGGAGGGACAGTACACACAGGTACACTGTGATCTACAGTGGGGAAACACAGTACACACAGGTACACTGTGATCTACAGTGGGGAAGGACAATACACACAGGTACGCTGTGATCTACAGTGGGGAGACACAGTACAGACAGGTACACTGTGATCTACAGAGGGGAAGGACAATACACACAGGTACACCGTGATCTACAGAGGGGAAACACAGTACACACAGGTACACCGTGATCTACAGAGGGGAAGGACAATACACACAGGTACACTGTGATCTACAGTGGGGAAACACAGTACACACAGGTACACTGTGATCTACAGTGGGGAAACACAGTACACACAGGTACACTGTGATCTACAGTGGGGAAACACAGTACACACAGGTACGCTGTGATCTACAGTGGGGAGGGACAGTACACACAGGTACACTGTGATCTACAGTGGGGAAACACAGTACACACAGGTACACTGTGATCTACAGAGGGGAAGGACAGTACACACAGGTACACTGTGATCTACAGTGGGGAGACACAGTACACACAGGTACACTGTGATCTACAGTGGGGAGGGACAGTACACACAGGTACACCGTGATCTACAGAGGGGAAGGACATTACACACAGGTACGCTGTGGTGTACAATGGGGAAACACAGTACACACAGCTATGCCACATACCTGGCCCTGCCGCTTTGATTTGGCTTGTACCCTGAATTTTCTAATCTGGCCCGCCAATTGAATCAGTGAAATGTCAGCTTGTTCTTTGCAATGGAGCCTGCCACCTCGCCTTGGACCTGCCTCTTCAAACCAGCTCCAGGTCTGTCCAGGAATGGCCATACATTGGCTTGTTCCTCTCTCTCATCCCCAGGCCCACCTTCTCTGTCCTGCACCTTCCCTGCTTTCATTCACAGCACATGGCTGCCCAGCCATTTGAAAAGCTCAGCTCCAAAAGGGATTTTACAGGCTATTGTTTGCTGTGATCAGTTACCAGAAAAAGAATGAGTGATAAAGTAGCTGGTAGGGTTTGTTTGCTTCCAGTAAGTCGTTGATGTGTTTCACTAGCACTACCTTAAACATCCAACATACCATCCCTACACTTACAGTGCTATGCTATGGTTTGTAAGTGTAGAAACATAAAACTAATTGGAGGAATAACAAGGAGCTGGGAGATAATGTGTGTCTTCTTTTCTTTTACTTTTGTTGAAGATTGAATGTATATGACACGATGGTGTAATGAGGGATGCCATTCACGTATTTTAACATATAACTTGTTATGAATTCTTTAAACAAACAAAGAATGGTATATCAACAATACATTTACAATATTATTCAAAGATTACTGAAATATTAAATACACAACAATTGGGCCAAAAGCCTTCTCTACGGCTCTATTTACCCGTGACACCACGTTCAGGGAATTGTAAACATAAGAATGCTTTGTTCCACCTCACTCCTCCGTGCTGTACAGTTCACTCTGTGAGACCGACCCTGGCTGGTCCTCACCTCACACTCATCTGCATTAAATTCCAGCTGTCATTCTTCAGCTCTATTTTCCCTCTGCAAGCTGTGATAGCCTGCCTTACTGCCTCTGTTTGCTGATCCAGTTTAGCACATTATCATCCAGATTGTGGATATAGATGATAAACAACAATGGACCCAGCACCGACCCCGGTGGCACTCATGATCTTTCAGAGAAGCAGTCATCTTCTAGCACTCTCTGGATTCGCCTACAAAGCCGAAGTCTACAAAGCCAATTTACCACCTCACCCTGAGTACCAAGTGACTGAACCTTCTTGACCAGCCTCCCTGGTTGTGTTCCATCACCACATTTACTATAGTCACTTTCCTGTTGCTGGTGGTACTGGAGCAGACTCTGTCATGATGCAAATCACACCCAAGATAGGACAGATTACTCTTTATTGTTGTACCTCATTCACCTCAAAGCAATGTGTAATGATCGGATCTGTATGAGCAGTATGCAAGACATGTTTTCCACTGCATCTCAGTACAGTGACAATAATAAACCAATTCCTATTTAAAAATAAATTCCATCACACACTCCTGGGGCAGGGACAGTTAGATACAGAGTGAAGCTCCCTCTACACTGTCCCATCACACACAGTTAGATACAGAGTGAAGCTCCCTCTACACTGTCCCATCACACACTCCTGGGGCAGGGACAGTTAGATACAGAGTGAATCTCCCTCTACACTGTCCCATCACACACAGTTAGATACAGAGTGAAGCTCCCTCTACACTGTCCCATCACACACTCCTGGGGCAGGGACAGTTAGATACAGAGTGAATCTCCCTCTACACTGTCCCACCACACACAGTTAGATACAGAGTGAAGCTCCCTCTACACTGTCCCATCACACACTCCTGGGGCAGGGACAGTTAGATACAGAGTGAATCTCCCTCTACACTGTCCCATCACACACAGTTAGATACAGAGTGAAGCTCCCTCTACACTGTCCCATCACACACTCCTGGGGCAGGGACAGTTAGATACAGAGTGAATCTCCCTCTACACTGTCCCACCACACATAGTTGGATACAGAGTGAAGCTCCCTCTACACTGTCCCATCACACACAGTTAGATACAGAGTGAAGCTCCCTCTACACTGTCCCACCACACACTCCCAGGGCAGGGACAGTCAGATACAGAGTGAAGCTGCCTCCACACTGTCCCATCACACACTCCCAGGACAGGGACAGTCAGATACAGAGTGAGGCTCCCTCTACACTGTCCCATCACACACTCCCAGGGCAGGGACAGTCAGATACAGTGAAACTCCCTCTACACTGTCCCATCACACACTCCTGGGCAGGGACAGTTAGATACAGGGTGAAGCTCCCTCTACACTGTCCCATCACACACTCCCAGGGCAGGGACAGTCAGATACAGAGTGAAGCTCCCTCTACACTGTCCCATCACACACTCCCAGGACAGGGACAGTCAGATACAGAGTGAAGCTCCCTCTACACTGTCCCATCACACACTCCCAGGGCAGGGACAGTCAGATACAGAGTGAACACTCCACATAGATTGTTGGAGGTCACAAGCTTTAACAGAAGTTGACTTACTCTGGATTTCCAATTGCTTGACACTCCAATCTCAGCTCGTCTCCCTCCCGGGCAAAGTTCCTGGAGAAATCAATCTTCACTGAAGGTACATCTGTAACACAGTCAAAGACACAGGGATAACAAGAGGCACAGAGGCTGGTGTGACTCATGTTGAGAGTTTGCAGTGATGCAGGAGGCAAAAAGCTAGTGTTTTCAGAACAGGTAGGAGGCTCGAGCAGCTGGTGCAGGGCATAGAGTTAAGAGTGTGAGGGGCATGTGTGGTTTGGAGTTTCAAAACCACAAGTGGGGAAGCTTCCATTGTGGATTTCAGTCGCGACCAGGAAAAGTTTTTGCAAGGCCACAGGAAGGAGCTCATATGTGGAACTGGACTGATGTTCTGGCAGAGAGCTAGCACAGAGCTGAAGGGCCAAATGGTCTCATTCTGTTCTTCAACATTTCTATAATTCTGGAATGTCTAAGCTCCACCACAGCAGCCTGTGTGGATGATAGGGAGAGTACTGTCCTGCCTGGGTAACATCCCTACACGAGGTGACTTGTTCTGAGGTACCCATACCCTCTCAGTGCATGCGAACCATTTGGAGTTACATTTTTGGGGATAGTTGGAGGGCTCTACCTCAACCCTGGGTGTGGTAAACTATGTGTATACCTGTCTGGACACACCCCTCTGCTGACTGCTCCTGTGGCTCCTCCCACAGACCCCTGTATAAAGGCACTGCTCCTCCCTCAGTCTCCAAGATGTCGTGGTCACGTTTGCAGCTAATAAGAGCCTGTCGTTTGCCTCCCGTCTCCAAGAGTTATTGATGGTGCATCACTGGGGACAAAACCTCACCTTCATTCTCAAGCAGGTGGCCTCAGACTATATAGAACATTGACAGAGCAACACAGTACCGGTGCTTCTCTACATAGTGTTGTGCTGAGCCTTTAACCTACTCCAAGATCAATCTAACCCTTCCCTCCTACAGAACCGTCCATTTTCCTATCATCCATGTGCCTATTTCAGAGTCTCGTAATTGTCCCTAATGTAATTGCTTCTACCACTGCCCCTGGCAGGGTATTACACACACTCTCCACTCTCTGTGTGAAAAACTTACCTCTGACATCTCCCTATACTTTCCACTGATCAGCTTAACATTATGTCCCTTTGTATTAGTCATTTCCACCCTGGGAAAAAGTCTCTAGCTGTCCACTCGATCTATACCTCTTATCACCTTGTACACCTCTATCATGTCACCTCTCATCCTCCTTTGCTCCAAAGAGAAAAGTCCTAGCTCACTCAATATTTCCTCAGAAGACAAAAAGACCATCAGACATTGGAGCAGAATGAGGCCATTTGGCCCATTGAGTCTGCTCTGCCATTTCATCATGGCTGATCCAATTTCCCTCTCAGCCCCAATCTCCTGCCTTCTCCCCATATCCCCTCATGCCCTGACTAATCAAGAATCTATCAACCTCTGCCTTAAATATACATAAAGACTTGGCCTCCACAGTGTTCCACAGATTCACCACTCTCTGGATCAAGGAATTCCTCTCCATCTACATTCTAAATGGATACCCCACTATTCTGAGGCTGTGCCCTCTGGTCTCCCACCACAGGAAACATCCTCCCCACATCTACTCTATCGAAGCCATTCACCATTTGATAGGTTTCAATTAGGTCACCCCTCATTCTTCTGAACTCCCAGAGCCATCCAATGCTCTTCATATGACAAGCCATTCAATCCTGGAATCACTTTTATAACCCTCCTTTGAACCCTCTCCAGTTCCAGCACATCATTTCTAAGATACGGGGCACAAAACTCCAAGTGAGGCCTCACCAGTGCCTTATAAAGTCTCAACACTACATCCTTGCTTTTTCATTCTGGTCCTCTCGAAATGAATGTTATCATCACCACAGACTGAACCTGCAAATTAACCTTCAGGGAATCCTACACAAGGACTCCCAAGTTTCTTTGTGCCTCAGTAGTTTGTATTTTCTCTCCATGTAGAAAATAGCCAGCCCTTACAGTTCTTCTTCCAAAGTGCATGGCCATATACTTCCCGACACTGAATTCCATCTGCCATTTCTTTGCCCATTCTCCTCATCTGTCTAAGTCCTTCCGTAGCCTCTCTACTTCCTCAAAACTACCTGCCTCTCCACCTATCTTCATACTGTCCGCAAACTTTGCAACAAAGCCATCAATTCCATCACGCCAATCATTGACATATAACGTAAAAAGAATCGGCCCCTGTGGATTATGTCTGGTCACTGGTAGCCAGTCAGAAAAGGCTCCCTTTACTCCTCCAATCAGCAACTGCTTTATCCATGTAATACCATGCTCTCTAATCCAGGCACCATCCTGGTAAATCTCCTGTGCACCCTCTCTAAAGCTTTTGCATCCTTTCTATAATGAGGTGATCAGACATAAATACCAATAACCCAGTGTGTTGTGTGTGAAGGTCCCAGGAGATCAGCTGCTATGAGAGACTCAAACCACTCCATCTAGGATCAACAATCATTTCACGTCAAAGTCACTGAGATCACATCCCTGCACCATTCTGATGTTTGGTCCGAGCAGCAAACTAACCTCTTGACCATGTCTGCATGTTTTTATGCATTGAGTTTCTGCCACATGATTGGCTGATGAGTTAGTTGCATTAATGAGTAGGCGTACCGATGTGGCCACTGAGTGTATATACCAACAACGAGTGAGGAGTGAAATTGCCACAAACTCAGAATCCTCATAATCACAATCAACTTACTGGTAGATATGAGTAACCTGAAGCATATGATAGTCAGTAACTCAGTATTACATATAATTACCAATGGATCTTTGCTGCATCTAGTGTACCATAGGCACAAGACAGTCTGCTGATGCTGGAAATACAGAGCAACACACTGAAAATGGTGGAGGAACTCAGCAGGTCAATCCGCATCTATGAAACTGAATAAATAGTCGGTGGTTCAGGCTGAAACCCTTCACCAGGACTGTAAAAGAGGGGGGAAGATGCCAGAATAGGAAAATGGAGGGAGGGGACGGACAAGCGAGAAGGTGATGGGTGAAGCCAGGTGGGTCGTGGAGGGCTGGTGAGGTACGAAGCTGGAAGTTGATAGGTGGAATCTGACAGGAGAGAAGAGTGGATCATGGGAGGAGAGGCACCAGTGGAGGTGATAGGCAGGTGAGGAAAAGAGGTACGAGAGTGGGGATTTGAAGAACAGGGGAAGGGGAGGAGAAAAAATTACCAGAAGTTGGAGAAATGGGTAATGCCATCAGGTTGGAGGCTACCTAGATGAGATGAGGTGGTGCTCCTCAATATAAACTACCTTGACAGTTTGATGAATATAATTACTATTGCCCCAGTGAAAGATCATTTATGCACAGCAGTGTAACTGGTAAAATATCTATCAATGGGGTAATTACAATTATATCCATCTCTGTGAACTTGGTAATGGAATGAACTGCTTTTAACAGCCTGGAGTATGTGGATGTGTCTCATTTACAGAGCAAGAGGGGATGAAGTGTGGAAGTTTGAAACTCGGAGAGTTTTCTGGTACAGTAGGTGGCCGCTCAACTCATCTAACCAATGATGACTGAAAGAGGCATGCAAGGCTCAACAGGAGTACCATCGGGAGTGTTCTGTCTGGCTGCATCATATCCCCATTCCAACAACTTTCAACAGGAGTACCATCGGGAGTGTTCTGTCTGGCTGCATCATATCCCCATTCCAACAACTTTCAACAGGAGTACCATCGGGAGTGTTCTGACTGGCTGCATCATATATGGTAATATTTAGTTTTTTGTGCTGTGTGTGATATGTTTTGTGGGTGCACTGTGGTCTAGAGGAACATTGTTTCATTTGGCTATATACATGTACAGTCCGACGACCATAACCTGGAACTTGAATATGAGTCCATGGTGTGTGAATGTGGACCATCCACCGTAACCCCCTCCCTCCCAGCCTGTCCAACAGGCGATGGAACATTAAGAGCTTGTCCAATGAGGGGATGGTTCCTCACATCTACCCAGTTTTGGAGGCAGTCTTCCAGACACACTCCACACCTCCCCAAAATCCTCCTGCAACTACAACGTAAGCCCTACGAATACTCAGTCCGCAATGAAGGCGTGCAGGGCATCGGGTTAGTGGCTGCTGTAAATTATCCCCGGTGTGCAAGTGAGAGTGCAGGGGGAGGTGAATAGGTTACTGGGGGATTTTGTCCCCGGGTGTGCAGGAAGAGACAGAGTGCAGGGGGAGGTGATGGGAACGGGGGGTGAATAGGTTACTGGGGGATTTTGTCCCCGGGTGTGCAGGAAGAGACAGAATGCAGGTGGAGGTGATTGAAATGGGGGAGAATAGGTTACTCAAGTCAAGTCACTTTTATTATCATTTTGACTATAACTGCTGGTACAGTACACAGTAAAAATGAGACAACGTTTTTCAGGACCATGGTGTTACATGATACAGTACAAAAACTAGACTGAACCGCCCAAAAAAAAAACAAGACAGAGGAAGCTACACTAGACTACAGACCTACTCAGGACTCCGTAAAGTGCACAAAACGGTGCAGGCATTACAATAAATAATAAACAGGACAATAGGGCAGTAAGGTGTCAGTCCAGGCTCTGGGTATTGAGGAGTCTGATAGCTTGGGGGAAGAAACTGTTACATAGTCTGGACGTGAGAGCCCGAATGCTTCGGAGCCTTTTCCCAGACGGCAGGAGGGAGAAGAGATTGTATGAGGGGTGAATGGGGTCCTTCATAAAGCTGTTTGCTTTGCGGATGCAGCATGTAGTGTAAATGTCCGTGATGGCGGGAAGAGAGACCCCGATGATCTTCTCAGAGATGGACTTTCCTCAGCCTTCACAGAAAGTAGAGATGCTGCTGGGCTTTCTTTGCAATGGAGCTGGTGTTGAGGGACAAGGTGAGATTCTCCACCAAGTGAACACCAAGAAATTTGGTGCTCTTAACGATCTCTACTGAGGAGCTGTCGATGTTCAGCGGGGAGTGGTTGCTCCGTGCCCTCCTGAAGTCAACAACCATCCATCTCTTTTGTTTTGTTCACATTAAGAGACAGGCTCTACACCAGTCTGTTAGCCACTGCACCTCCTCTCTGTAAGCTGACTCGTCGTTCTTGCTGATGAGACCCACCATGGTCGTATTATCGGCGAACTTGATGATATGGTTCGAGCTGTGTGTTGCAGCACAGTGGTGGGTCAGCAGAGTGAACAGCAGTGGACTGAGCACACAGCCCTGGGGAGCCCCCGTTCTCAGTGTCGGAGATGCTGCTTCCGATCTGGACTGACTGAGGTCTCCCAGTCAGGAAGTCTAGGATCCAGTTGCAGAGGGAGGTGTTCAGGCCCAGTAGGCTCAGCTTTCCAATCAGTTTCTGAGGAACGATTGTGTTGAATGCTGAACTGAAGTCTATGAACAGCATCCGAATGCATGTGTCTTTTTTGTCCAGGTGGGTTAGGTCCAGGTGGAGGGTGGTGGCAATGGCGTCATCTGTTGAGCGGTTGGGATGGTACGCAAACTGCAGGGGGTCCAGTGAGGGGGGCAGCAGGGTCTTGATATGCCTCATGACGAGCCTCTCGAAACACTTCATGATGATGGATGTGAGTGCAACGGGATGGTAGTCATTTAGTCATTGTAAATGCGTGTGTGTCTGCGTTTGTGTGTGTGTGTCTACGTGTTTGTGTCTGTGTCTGTTTGTGTGCGTCTGCGTTTGTGTGTGCCTACGTTTGCGTGTGTGTATCTGCGTGTGTGTGTGTGTGTGTGTGTGTGTGTCTGCGTGTTTGTGTCTGTTTGAGTGTGTCTGCGTTTGTGTGTGTATGTGTGTCTGCGTGTTTGTGTGTGGCTGCATGTGTGCGTGTGTGTGTATGTGTGTGTGTGTGTCTGCGTTTGTGTGTGTCTGCATGTGTGTGTGTGTCTACGTTTGTGTGTGTGTGTGTCTGTGTGTGTTCGTGTGTGTGTGTGTGTGTGTGTGTGTGTGTGTCTGCGTGTGTGTGTCTGTGTGTGTGTGTGCTTGTGTGTGTATCTATGTTTTTGTGTGTTTGCGTGTGTGTCTCTGTGTGTCTGCATGTCTGTGTGTATATATATATGTGCGTGTGTATGTGTGAGACCCATTCCCCAGTCAGAGTGTGTGTGTGTGTGTTGTACCTGTACCCCAATGGCATCGGCTGGAAAGGTTGTAGAATATTTGAACAGGATGACCGGTTGTACTGAGCGGGGGGAATGTCGAGTGTGTATTGGGGATTACAGTCTCGATATCTGCTCAGGGACTGGTGAAATAGAGCTGAAAATTCACAGTAACGGGAAATATTGCCGATTATATCAGCTCAGGGACTGGGGATAATACATTGGGAGCTATTTCAGCTCAAGAAGGGGCTTAAGGAATGGATTAACTAGCAGATAATTAGGAATGAGTTTAAGTATGGATTCTATGAATGGATTGCTGAGAGATGAAGAGGCAAGGATCGATAGGAATGGAATTGGAGGAGAGGTGACTGTAATGGGATTAGATGTTAATATACAAACAGCTCAGGGTGACCTCTCGGTCAGACATGGAATCAACAGCGATGGCTATGTGGATTGGAGAACTCTGGACAGAGAGACCATCAACAGGGTGGAGAGGGACAGGATGGACGGTGAGAGGGAGGGTCGTGAGGTTCACTGAGACTTTGGAAGGGCAGGAGGCATGTCGGGATTGGGAGGAAGAGGGTGGGGGAGGATGTCCAAGCAGCTACTTTCTCAGCTCTGGGGGATCACAATCCCAAGGGTATTCTTCCTACAGGGTCCGCGGAAGTCTGCAGCGCTCTCTGAGAAAGGACACTGGGCATTGATTGAAGTGTCCAAGACTGAGAGGTGCTCAGTCTCCTCTTGGTGCTGGTTAAGGTGGAGGGTGGAAGGGGGTAAATGGCATATTCCTGCTGCCCTCCTTACACAAAGGGACAACATCAGCTCTCATCCAGACTTCTGGTTGTGGCTAATAAATAAAACGGATTTGACCTCACAATCTACCTCATTGTGACCTTGCCCATTACTGTCCACCTGCGCTGCACTCTCTCTGTAACACTTCATTCTGCATTCTGTTACCTCAATGCACCGTGTAATGACCTGGTCATTACTGTATGAACAGTACGCAAGACTGTTTCTCATTGTGTCGCACTACATGCGACAATCCTCATCACCGTCATTATGCGCCACATCATATGACGTGGATGATCATGGTCTCATAACCATGGTTGTTCTTGACAAATATTTCTACTGAAGTGGTTTGCCATTGCTTTCTGGGCAGAGTCTTTACAAGACGGCTGACCCCAGCCACTATCAATACTCTTCAGAGATTATCTGCCTGGCGTCAGTGGTTGCATAACCAGGGCTTGTGATATGGTACCAATGACGTAGGAAGGAAAAGCAATGAGGTCCTGAAAAGAGAATTTAGAGAGCTAGGCAGAAAGCTGAGAAGCAGGACCTCCCGGGTAGTAATCTCTGGATTGCTGCTGGTGCCACGAGTCTGCAAGGGTAGAAACAGGGTGAGTTGGCAGATTATTGCGAGGCTGAAATGCTGGTGCAGGGGGCAGGGCTTCAGGTTCTTGGATCATTGAGATCTCTTCTGGGGGAGAGTGACAGTTTGTATCTAAATCCGAGGGGAGTCCAATATTCTCAGGGCAGGTTTATTAGAGGTGTTGGGGAGCGTTTAAAGTAGGGGGCTGGCAGGAGGGTGGGAACTTGAGTGAGAGGATGGATGGTAAAGAAGCATGCAGTCCGACTGTCAGGAAGGGCTGGCAGGTGACAGGACAAAATTGCAGCCAGCAGAGTGAGTATCAGTGCATTAGGGATGCAGAATCAGAAAGAGTAGCAAGCACAGTATTGAAAATGCACGGAGTATGAGAAATAAGGTGGATGCTCTTTTACAGATCATTGGGTATGATGTTGGAGAGGAGGGTGGGGGGCATTACTGGAAGTTTGAGAAATTGATGTTCATGCATCAGGTTGGAGGCTACGCAGAAGGAATATGAGGTGTTGTCCCTCCAACCTGAATGTGGCCTCATCGCGACAGTAGAGGAGGCCATGGAGAGACATGCCTAACTGGCCTATAATTTCCTTTCATTTGCCTCTCTGCCTTCTTAAAGAGTGGGGTGACATTTGCAATTTTCCAGTCTTCCAGAACGATTCCAGAATCTAGTGATTCTTGAAAGATCATTACTAATACCCCTACAATCTCTTCAGCCACGTCTTTCACAAGCTTGGGGTGTAAACCATCTGGTCCAGGTGACTTATCTACTGTCAGATCTTTCAGCTTCCCAAACACCTTCTTTTCTTAATAGTAACTACATTCACTTCTGTACCCTGACACTCTCAAATTTTTGGCATCCTGCTAGTGTCTCCCACAGTGAAGTTTGAAGCAAAATACTTATTAACCATTTCTTTGTTCCCCATTACTACCTCTCCAGTATCCAGTGGTCCCATATCCACTCTCACATCACTTTTACATTTTATATACTGCAGCTGAAAAGATTTTTGATGTCCTCTTTGATATTATTGGCTAGCTTCCCTTCATATTTCATCTTTTCTCTCCTTTTGGGTTTTTAGTCTACTGTTAGTTTTTAAAAGCTCCTAATCCTTTAACTTCCACTAATATTTGGTCTATTATATGCTCTCTGTTTTGCTTTTCTGCTGTTTTTGACTTCTCTTGTCAGTCATGGTTGCCTCAACTTCCCTTTGGAATACTTCTTCATCTTTGGGATGTATCTACCCCGTGCCTTTTGAATTGCCCCCAGAAACTCCAGCCATTATTGTTCTGCCACCATCCCTGCTAGTGACCCCTTCCAATCAACTTTGGCCAGTTCCTCTTATGCCTTTGTAACTCCCTTTACTTCACTCTAGTACTGATACATCCAACTTCATCTTCTTCCTGTCATGGTCTAGAGTTTCAGTTATATTTTTAGACCAGACATCAGATGGGAAAGAAACGTGATCTAAGTGACTTTGACCGTGGAATGATTGTTGGTGCCAGGTGGAGTGGTTTAAATATCTCAGGAACTGCTGATATCCTGAGATTTTCACACACAACAGTCTCTGGAGTTCACAGAGAATGTATGAAAAACAAAAAACATCCAGTGAGCAGCAGTTCTGTGGGTGAAAACACCCTGTTAATGAGAGAGGTCAGAGGAGGATGGCCAGACTGGCTCAGATAGCCACACATTCCAACAGTGGTGTACGGAGAGCATCCCTCAATGTACATGTCGAGCCTTGAAGTGGATGGGCTACAACAGCAGAAGACCACGGACACACACTCAGTAGCCAGTTTATTAGGTAGAATAAATTAGTCACTGTGTTTATATTAAACAGTAGCGTAGTGGTTAGTGCCACACTATTACATCTCAGGCGTTAGAGTTCAAGTTCAACTCCAGAGCTGTCTGTAAGTTTTTATGGGTTTCCTCCCACAGGCCAATGCTGTATGGGTTAGTATTGTAAATTGTCCCATGGTCAGGCTAGATTAAATAGGTGGGTTGCCGGGGTGGTCTAGCTTGTTGTATCTCTAAATAAAGATATAAAACTACAATACAGCCGATCTTTCTTTCCCTCTTGGAGAGACATTGGATACACAGGCTGGTGGCGGGTGGGGGAAGTGGGGTGTGTGTTGCTGAGACAGTGGAAGATGACAGCACTTACACTGAATGTTCAGGATTTGTGTGGCCACCTGTGGCGCTGATCTGAGTGATTCGTGGTCCACGCTACACCTCACGGCCACACCATCATCATCTCGATCCACTGGGAGCCTCAGGGTGCTACGGACAGTGAACGTCTTCCCCTTGGAGTCAGGCTCTTTCGTAGAGGGCACACCTGGAAGAGAAGGGTCACACAATCAGTCGCAGCTCTTCTCCCAGAGCAAGATTAACACATAGACAACAATTTCAAAGTCAAAGTACTATGTAATTAATTCATTCAATAATCAATGATCTTTTTATTCTTTCCTTTTGAATTTGCACAGTTTGTTGTCTGGTTGTGTGTCCGTCCTGCTGGGTGTTGGGTCTATTGTGTTTCTTGTGTTTACTGTGAATATCCATGAGAAACTGAATCCCAGGCCTGAAATACAGGTACTTTGATAATAAACTTACTTTGAAAGTAATTATATATGCTGTCGTATATTACACTGAAACTCATTTTCTTGCAGGCATTTACAAGAAATAAATACATACAATAGAGAAAAAGGATCTAGTGCTTTCCCAAAGTACATGACAAATGAACTTTGCTCGGGCTTCCAGCTGGGTAAAGGCATCAATCGTCACCAGTGTTTCGGTCACAAGCTCTGCATCTTCATCAGGGATGATGCCTGGGTATGTCTAGTCCGGTGGTATTTATACCCCATTGTCCATCCCTCCCGATTGGTTAGCCCTCATCTAATCTGGTTTCTGCTGTCCCACCTTGTTTACAATTGAATTTCAGTTATTTAGGATGAGAGAAACCTTAGTCTTTATTAAATTCTTTTCCTCTAGTTTTCTTTCAAGGGTTTCCTTTACCAGGCAGTCACAAAAGTCATTGTTTGTCTATTTGTAGTGTAGTAATTGTGTTAGTCACTGTTTTGTATATATAGTAGCACTGAATTTGTAATAAAGTTATCTTGTAAAAAAAATGCAGGGACAGTTAGATACAGAGTGAAGCTCCCTCTACAATGTCCCATCACACACTCCCAGGGCAGGGACAGTCAGATACAGAGTGAAGCTCCCTCTACCTTGTCCCACCACAAACTCCTAGGGCAGGGACAGTTAGATACAGAGTGAAGCTCCCTCTACACTGTCCCATCACACACTCCTAGGGCAGGGACAGTTAGATACAGAGTGAAGCTCCCTCTACCCTGTCCCACCAAACACTCCTAGGGCAGGGACAGTCAGATACAGAGTGAAGCTCCCTCTGCACTGTCCCATCCCACACTCCCAGGGCAGGGACAGTTAGATACAGAGTGAAGCTCCCTCTACACTGTCCCATCACACACTTCCAGGGCAGGGACAGTTAGATACAGAGTGAAGCTCCCTCTACCCTGTCCCACCACACACTCCTAGGGCAGGGACAGTCAGATACAGTGAAGCTCCCTCTACACTGTCCCATCACACACTCCTAGGACAGAGACAGTTAGATACAGAGTGAAGCTCCCTCTACCCTGTCCCATCACACACTCCCAGGACAGGGACAGTTAGATACAGAGTGAAGCTCCCTCTACACTGTCCTATCACACACTCCTAGGGCAGGGACAGTCAGATACAGAGTGAAGCTCCCTCTACACTGTCCCATCACACACTCCCAGGGCAGGGACAGTCAGATACAGAGTGAAGCTCCCTCTGCACTGTCCCATCCCACACTCCCAGGGCAGGGACAGTTAGATACAGAGTGAAGCTCCCTCTACACTGTCCCATCACACACTTCCAGGGCAGGGACAGTTAGATACAGAGTGAAGCTCCCTCTACACTGTCCCATCACACACTCCCAGGACGGGGACAGTAGTTAGATACAGAGTGAAGCTCCCTCTACACTGTCCCATCACACACTCCCATATTTTCGTGGGCTGCTTCTCGCCTTCTGGCTGCATTTTAGTCCCACCCTGTTTATATATGGTCATCCAGTAAGGAAGGGGGCATGGAGGGATGAGGATGTCCTAGTCAACTTGCTCCTGGGGCTGGCAAAATCCGCCATCCGTGGGTCTTGGAAACGGGTGGCGGGAGGATCTCCCCGGGCAGACTGCCTGGCAATGTTTAGGGGGTATGTTCGTGCCCGGGTAACTATTGAAAAGGAACACGCGCAGTCCACAGCGGCCTTGGAGGAGTTTCGAGACCGTTGGGCTCCGCGGGGTGTAAATGCCATCGTGGATAGGGATGGCAACATTCTGGTGTAATGTCTATTGTCTATTTGTAGTGCAGTAATTGTGATTGCCACTGTTTTGTATATATTGTATAGCACCGAAATTTGTAATAAAGGATTTTGTAATAATAAAAAAAAAAGGACAGGGACAGTCAGATACAGAGTGAAGCTCCCTCTACCCTGTCCCATCACACACTCCCAGGACAGGGAGTTAGATACAGAGTGAAGCTCCCTCTACACTGTCCCATCACACACTTCCAGGGCAGGGACAGATAGATAGAGTGAAGCTCCCTCTACACTGTCCCATCACACACTCCCAGGGCAGGGACAGATAGATAGAGTGAAGCTCCCTCTACACTGTCCCATCACACACTCCCAGGACAGGGACAGTTAGATACAGAGTGAATCTCCCTCTACACTGTCCCATCACACACTCCCAGGGCATCTTTGCACTAAAGTCTTGTTTTGCACAGACTTTCTTCACTTTCTTGTATAACTTATGTTCGCCCACACGGGCAGAATGCTGAAGGAGTTCAGCAGGTCGGGCAGCAGCTATGGAGGAGAATAAGAATTGATGTTTCAGGCTGAGACCCGTTATCAGGACCGGAAAGGAAAGGGGTTATCACTTCCCCTGGCTCCCCTCTCAGCCCTTCTCTGTTCCTCACCTGCCCCTCACCTTCCCCTGCTCCTTCCCTTTAATCTATCGGTTGTTAACGCAAACAACACATTACATTGCAATGTGCACGTGACAAATAAACTTGAATCTTGTATCTTGGTCCACTCTTCTTTCCTATCAGATTTCCTCACCCTTCCACCTATCACTTCCCACTTTCTCACTTCACCCCACCCCACTTCACTCTCACTTGCCATCTTGTACTCCTTCCCTCTCCCCACCTTTTTACTTCCCTCTTCCTTTCCAGCCCTGATGAAGGGTCTCAGCTCCAAAGTGTTTATTCCTCTCCATAGATGCTGCCTGATCTGCCGTATTCCTCCAGCATTTGATGCATTTTACCCTGGATTTAAGACCATAAGGCCATAAGATATAGGAACAGACACAGTCCATTTGGCCCATTGAGTTTGCTCTGCCATTCAATCATGGGCAGATCCAATTCTTCCAGTCATCCCCACTCCCCCACCTTCTCCCCATATCCTTTGATGCCCTGGCTAATCAAGAACCCATCTATCTCTGCCTTAAATACACCCAAAGACTCGGCCTCCACAGTCGCTCATGGCAACAAGTTCCACAGATTTACTATCCTCTGACTAAAGTAATTTCTCCGCATCTCAGTTCTAAATGGACGTCTTTCATTCCTGAAGTCGTGCCCTCTTGTCCTAGAATCCCCTACCATGGGCAATAACTTTGCCATATCTAATCTTTTCAGGTCTTTTAACATTTGGAATGCACATTTGCAACTCCAGAGGAAGTACAGTGCAGGTGGACAAGTAATGTGCCAGGGATTGTGGGATGAAGAGTTCACCTTTAACGTTCTGTTCAAGAGATTGAGATAAAATGAGATTTAGTTGTCTAAAGTACACAGTGAAATGCATCAGTTTGTGTCAACGACCAATACATTGCAAGGGTACACTGGGGGCAGCCCGCATGGTGCCAACATAGCATGTCCATAGCTCGCTGACCTCAGCCATGCGTATTCTTCGGAACGTGAGAAGAAACCGATTGCCTGGTGCAAGCCCATGGCCCCAGGGGAGAACGTACAAACTCTATACACAGCAGTGGGAATTGATTGCTGGTGCTTCCCAGTGACTGTGCTTGTGTTCCTGCTCAGACAATGTGAGCCTTATGAAAGTTGTCCTCTAGCCTGGCAGTCTGCTCTGGGGGCTGGGTGGGGGGGAAAGAGAATGTCTGTGATCACGAGGCAGGGGCCGTGGAGAGGAGGCTGGCCTCTGCACTGGACTGTTCACCAGTCCCATCGCTTGCCAGACAGATGGATCAGGTAACTAATGAGGCTGGCAGCAGAATCTTAACTTGTTTGGATAATATTTGCAGAAATTGGGTGTTACAGCGAATTAAAGACCCAGCCAACTGAAAAATCACTTAATTATAAACATTATGCATACGATGCACAGATAATGATGGAGTACTGGTTTACGAGAGTCTCCAGGAATGATGCACAGGCTGTTAAAATAAAACCCATAAAGCTCTTATGAAATTGTCCTTCGTGCAAGGGAGAAGAGAGAGAGAGAGAGATGGAGAGAGGGAGATGGAGAGAGAGAGAGATGGAGAAAGTGGGAGAGAGAGAGATGGAGAGAAAGAGAGAGAAAGATGGAGAGAGATAGAGAGAGATGGAGGGAGATGGAGAGAGAGAGAGAGATGGAGAGAGAGAGTGACTGAGAGAGATTGTGATAGAGAGGAGAGAGAGAAAGAGGAAGTGTAATGGAAAGAGGGAAAAGAGACTGAGGGGAGAGATATAGAGAGAGGAGAGAGAGAGAGAAAGATGAGGAGAGAGAGAGATGAGGAGAGAGGAGAGAGAGAGATGAAGAGAGAGAGAGAGAGATGGAGAGAGAGAGAGAGAGAGAGAGAATAGGAATGCTGTCACTTGTATAATGGAGGATCTGGAATGACATTGCCATTTAGACAGCTCTTGCTAATTCTCCCAACATTAACCATATCCACACAGGGCAAATATACTGAAGAAGCATAAATTGTAAAAGTATTTCAAACACCACAAGATGAAAGTGGTGGACATGTTGGACCGTGCACAATCATTGTACTGCTTCAATCTCCTTGTAGTGATGGTGTCAGTGATATCTCTGTGAATTAGAACCAGCTTCAACATCACTGGCATGCAGTATATCAGGAAATGTGATGCTTTGTGGCAGCAACACTGCAATAAAGTTTTAAAAGGAATTTTTTAAAAAAAAAATTGCATTTTATATACATAATGCAATTAATTTAATTAAGTAGCAAATGAAATAAAAAGAGAAGAAACGGCAGTGAGGTAGCGTATATGGTTCAGAAATCGGATTGATAATGAACATAGAACAGTACAGGCCCTTTAGCCCACCATGTTGTGCCGATCCTTATATCTACTCCAAGGTCAATCTAACATAACACTCCATTTGTCTATCTAAAAGTGTCTTAAATGTCCTGAATGTATCTGCCTCCACCATCACCCCTGGCAGGGTGTTCCACAAACCCACTGTGTAAAAAACAACTTTGACATCCTCCCCCCCTACACTTGCCTTTGATCACCCTAACTGGATGCCCACTGACAGTGGCCATTGCTGGCCTGGGGGAAAGGAGCTGGATGAGATAGATCGTACAGTGAACACAGAATGCTACAGCACAGTGAAGGCCCTTCGGCCCACAATGTTGTGCTCACCTTTTAAGCTACTCTGAGCTCAATATAACTCCTCCCTCCTACAGAGACCTCAATGTTTCTAAAACCTACTCTGACTGCACAGCCTGATATAATCGCACCACATTTGGAATCCAGAAAGGAAATCGAGGCTTTGGAAAGGGTGCAGAGCAGGTTCACCGGGGTGTCGTTGGATTAGAGGAGATCAAAGTTCAAAGTTCAAAGTAAACTTTGTTATGAAAGTAAGCATATATCACCACGTACCACCCTGAGGTTTGTTTTCCTGCAGGCATACTCAGCTAATCCAACAACAGGAGTAGGATCAATGAAAGACTATGAGTTATAAGGAGAGGTTGGACAAACTTGGGCTGATCTCGAACGTTGGAGGCAGAGGTTTTTTAAGTTATAATAAGCATGGAGAGTAAGAATCTATTTGCAAGGGTAGAGGTATTAGAAACAAGAGGGGGTGTTTAAAGTGTGAGGCAGTAGATTTAATTGGGATCTGAGGGATAAGAGTTTTACATAGAGAGTCAATCAAGACATAGGAGAAGGATTAGACCAGGGGTCAGCAACCTTTACCACTGAAAGAGCCACTTGGACCAGTTTCCCACAGAAAAGAAAACACTGGGAGCCGCAAAACCCGTTTGACATTTAAAATGAAATAACACTGCATACAACGTTTTGTTTTGCCTTTATGCTATGTATAAACAAACTATAATGTGTTGCATTTATGAAATTGATGAACTCCTGCAGAGAAAACGAAATTACATTTCTGCATGCAACAAAAACATTTTGAACTCCGAAAAAAAGACGTTGGGTTGAAGGTTACTTTTAAGTAAAATACTCAATGTCTATTTGAGTCCTTCTTGTATTTATGAAAAACGCCAAACTTAAATTTGCCGCCAGCAGCAAACCAAAAATAATGTCAGCCAGCTGTCAACCTGAAAAATAAAAGGACTATTTCACTGAACAATGAAAACATATGAATATACGTAAAATAATAGGCAATTAAAATATTTATCATACTTGGTCAGGTTGACTCACACCTGACAATGCAGTCGTATTCAGTAGGGATGGATCGATGCTTAGGGGAGTGACTGGGAAGGATAATGTGTTTTTTTCCTCTCTGAACTCACAGAAGCGTTTCCCAAACGATGTTTGCATTGCGATGATTGCAGAATGAAAATTCTCCGAATTTATCATGTCGTGACCTTGTTTGAACTCTCTCAAATTGGGGAAGTGAGACAATGTGCCTTTCTGTAAATCTCTGGCAAGCAACGTCAACTTGCGCTCGAATGCCAAAACATCCTCCAACATGTGCAGGGCTGTACGTCCTTACCCCGTTGAAGAGCTGTGTTCAGCGTGTTCAGGTGCGCTGTCATGTCTACCATGAAGTGTAGCTTTTCCAGCCACTCTGGCTGTTCCAGCTCAGGAAAGTTGAGCCCTTTGCTGCCCAGGAAAGTTTTCACTTCTTCCAGACACGCGACAAAGCGTTTCAGCACCTCCCCTCTGGACAGCCAGCGATAAAAACACGTTGTAGCGGTGTGCCACACGCAGTCAATAAACTGCAGTCAAAGATAGCTTTATTCGAACTAAACAGCCTTGCTTTTAAGCCTCCCTCAACCCGCCCCCCCATGGGCGCGGATGCTGCAAAAGACAAGTACTCACAAACCCCCGTAGGCTATCACCCTTAGCCTGAACGCTGGCTAATTGTGAGCCGGTTCGGATGTGTCAGGAAATGGGTCGCCCGCCACAACGTCTTATTTAGATTGTACAAGATCACCATAATCTTCAAATTTAGATTTACATTTCAAAAACTAACAAACTAACATAAAAAACATATTAATTAAATACTGACCATGTAGCGGTGTGCTACACGCAGCGCTAAAATTACGACACGGAGTCGGTAACTGCAGTCGAAGGAAAAAAACTTTATTCGAAATCTTCAGCCTCACTTTTAAGCCTCCCTCAACCTGCCCCCCCCCCCCCATGGCGCAGAGGCTCCAAAGCTCTGTGCTCGCAAACCCCCGTAGGCTATCTTATTGTGAGTCGGTTCGGATGTGCCAGGAAAAGGGTCGCCACAACCAATTATTTCCCAAAGCAACAGGGAGCCGCAGCACAGACGTAAAAGAGCCACATGTGGCTCCGGAGCCGCGGGTTGCCGACCCCCGGATTAGACCATTCAGCCCATTGAGTCTGTTCCATCATGGCTGATTTATCTTTCCTCTCCACCCTATTTTATTAATTAATTTATTGAAGTACAGCATGGAATAGGCCTTTCCAGCCCTTTGAGCCATGCCACCTGACAGCCTCTGATTTAGTCCTAGCCTAATCACAGGGCAGTTTACAATGACCAGTTAACCTACCGACTGGCAGGTCATTGGACAGGTGGAGGAAACTCATGTGGATGGGGAAAACGTGCAAACTCCTTTCGGACAGCGGTGGCAAGTGGACCTGGGTTGCTGGAACTGTGCAAACCGCTAGGCTACTCTGCCATCCTCTTGCCTTCTGCTGGTAACCTTTGATGCCCTGACTACTGGGTGAAATTGTTTTGGACACACAGTGAGTCTGTGCTGCCAGAGGAATCAGATACGGTCACTACGTTTACACAGAGTAGAGAGGGACATGGACCGAATGTCGACAACTGCGATTAGAGTAGGTGGCTACAAAGAATGGACACGATGGGCCAAAGGGTCTGTTGCTGCACTGCTCTGATCCAGCTCGTCTATTACTGTCAACACATTGAGAGTTGCCCCCTTACACCCCCTAAACCTCACCCATAACCCATGTCAGAGAGCCCATTTCCCCTTAGCAGCCTGAACGAGATTTGTGTAGGAGTGGTGTCATAAGGCTGTAAGGCATAAAGACAGAATTAGGCCATTCAGCCCATCATGTCTGCTCCACCACTCCATAATGTCTGATTTATTATCTCCCTCAACTCCATTCTCCTGCCTGCTCCCCTTAACCTTCCATTCCCTGACTAACCAAGAACCCATCAACCTCTGCTTTAAATATACTCAATGACTTGGCCTCTACAACCACCTGTGGCAATGAATTCCACAGATTCATCACCCTCTGGTGAACAAAATTCTTTCACATCTCTGTTCTAAATGGACATCCCTCTGTTCTGAGG
This sequence comes from Hypanus sabinus, assembly GCF_030144855.1. Classification (NCBI taxonomy): domain Eukaryota; kingdom Metazoa; phylum Chordata; class Chondrichthyes; order Myliobatiformes; family Dasyatidae; genus Hypanus; species Hypanus sabinus. The sequence goes on from NC_082709.1 coordinate 188,572,783, forward strand.
CTGTGCCCTCTGGTCCTAGATTGACACTATTAGAAACATCCTCTCCACTTCCACTCTGTCTAGGCCTTTCAATATTCAATAGGTTTCAATGAAATTCCACCCCACCATTTTTCTGAGCTCCAGCGAGTCTTGGCCCAGAGCCATCAAACACTCCTCATACATTAACCCTTTCATTCCTGGAATCATTCTCACGAACCTCTCCAATGCCCGCACATCTTTTCTTCAACAAGGGGCCCAAAACTACTCACAATACTCCGTGTGCGGTCTGACCAGTGCCTCATCAAGCCTCAGCATCACATCTTTGCTTTTGTACTCTACTCCTCTCAAAATGAATGCCAGCATTGCATTTGCCTTCCTCACCACCGACTCAACCTGCAAGTTAACCTGTGGGGAATCCAAGTCTCTTTGCAGCTCTGATTTTTCAATTTTCTTCCCATTTAGAAGAGTACATGATCATGCACGTCCCTACACTATATTCCATCTGCCACTTCTTTCCCGTGCTCCCAATCTGTCCAAGTCTTTCTGCAAACTCCCCGCTTCCTCAGCACTACCTGCCCCCCCCCCCCATCTCGCTTCATATTTTCATATTTTCCACAAACTTAGCCACAAAGTTACTGGAGGCCCTGAGTTGCAGGGAGAGGGAGAGGTCAGGACAGGTTTCGATTCCTTACAGCGTAGGAGAATGACAGCCATCTTGAAGAAATGCTTACAATGATGAAAGATCTGCTCAGGGACTGGTGCAGGTCAATGGGAGTAGGCAGTTTAAATGATTCAGTATGGAGGAGATGGGCTGAAGGGCCTGTTTCTCTGCTGTGCTTTTCTAGGGCTCTATGGTTCTATGATAGGTAAGGTAGATGGTAATAGCTTTCTCCCCCAAGGGTAAGAGAGTCATAAACTCAGGTGACAGATTTTAGGTTTGACGGGAAAGATTTAAAAGCGACTTGAGGGGCAACGTTTTTCACAGCACATGGTGAGTATATGGAATGAGCTGCCAAGGGAAATGATGGTCCAATCACTGGCAGGAGAAAATCCGCAGATGCTGAAACCCCAGCAACACACACAAAATGCTGGAGGAACTTAGAAGGCCAGGCAGCATCTGTGGAAAAATGTACAATCCACATTTCGGGCCAAAGTCCTTTGGCAGGACTGGAGAAAAAAAGATGAGTAGATTTAAAAGGTGGAGGAGGGGAGAGGGAAACACCAGGTGATAGGGGAAACTTGGAGGGGGAGTGATGAAGTAAAGAGCTGGGAAGTTGATTGGTGAAAGAGACAGAAGGCCATGGAAGAAAGAAAAGGGGGGAAGGAGCACCAGAGGGAGGCGATGGATGGGCAAGTAGATTAGGTGAGAGAGGAGAAAGGGGATGGGAAATGGTGAAGGGGGTGGCGGCATTACTGGACTTTTGAGAAATCGATGTTCATGCCATCAGGTTGGAGGCTACCCAGACTGAATATAAGATGTTCCTCCAACCTGAGTATGGCCTCATCACGACAGTGGAAGGGGCCATGGATGGACATATCGGAACGGGAGTGAGAAGTGGAATTAAACTGGGTGGCAGACGGAGTGTAGGTGCTCGGTGAAGCGGTCTCCCAATCTACGTCGGGTCTCCCCGATACACAGGAGAGCGCACGGGACCGCCGGACACAGTAAATGACACCAACAGACTCACAGGTGAAGTGTCACCTCACCTGGAAGGACTGTTTGGGGCTCGGAATGGTGGTGAGGGAGGGGGTGTAGGAGCAGGTGCTGCACTTGTTCTGCTTCCAAGGAGAGAGATTTGTGGAGAGGGACAAATGAACAAGGGAGTCACATAAGGAGTGATCCCTGCAGAAAGCAGAAAGTGGGCGGGGGGTGGAAGATGTGATCTGCTTGGTGGTGGGATCCCATTGGAGGTGACGGGAGTTTCGGAGATTCCGTGCTGGATGGTGGTGTGGTAGGTGATTTGGAGAATTATGTGCATTCAGGGTATCCAGAGGAAGTGGTGAGGCAGGTACAACAGTATCACTTAAGAAGGAGGGGAGCTTGGAAAGAACGCAGGAGACTGGGATTAACTGGGTGGGCAACTTGGGTGACGTGGAATGGTTGGGCCATGGGCCAGTGTCCATGCTGTATTGCTTTATGATTTGGTGACATTTTTCCTACAGGGTATTGACCACAAGTGCACACCATGTTGGGATCAATCATAAATGCAGCCATGTTGGGAATGACCACAAAGGCACACTGAGTTTTAGCTGCAGCCTAAGTTTCAAGGATAACTACTTATTTATCGCTCCCTTTGTGATAACATTTGAGATAATCACAAAAAGGCAATTGGAATAAAATTAAAAATGCAGATAATCTTCCAGTTTGCTGGGGGATTTGCTCCACTGATATGATTTCAAAGTGTGCTCTTTAAAGGATTATTAAAGGAGCAGTGTGTGAGCTGTATGCTTCTGTGGCCAGTGCTCTCTGCGAACCCCCCTTCACAGCTGGCACTGGGCTATCGGAATCAGAATTGGCTTAGCGTTGTCATACTCCAGTGAAAAGTTTGCCTTGCATACTGTTCATACAGATCAAATCATTACACAGTGCACTTAGGTAGAAGAGGGTAAAACAATAACAGAATGAGGAATAAAGTGTTACTGTTCCAGAGGAAGTGCAGTGCAGGTAGACAAAGTGTGAGATCAGTACAAGGTAGATTGTGAGGTCAAGAGTCCATTTTATCGTACAAAGGGTCTTGACAACAGTGGGGTAGAAGCTGTCCTTGAACCGAGTGGTATGTGCTTTCAGGATGTTCTACCTTCTACCTGGTGGGAGGGGAGAGAAGAGAGAATACCCTGACAAAGGGTCTCGGCCCGAAACATCGACCGTGCTTCTCCCTATAGATGCTGCCTGGCCTGCTGTGTTCCACCAGCATTTTGTGTGTGTTGAGAGAATACCCTGTCTGGGTGGGATCTTTGATTATGTGTGCTGCTTTACTGCAGCAGCGAGAAGTATAGACAGAATCTTAAAAATGGCAGATGGATTTTAATTCAGACAAGTGTGAGGTTTTGCACATTGAGAGGACAAACCAGGGTGGGGCTTACACAGTGAGCAGTAGGGCATTGAGGAGTGTGGTAGAATGGAGGGATCTGGGAATACATATCCATAGTTCCTCGAAAGTGGTGTCACAAGGAGATAGGGTTGTAAAAAGAGCTTTCAGCACATTGGCCTCCATCAGTCAAAGTACTTAGGACTTATAATGATTACAAACACGAGATCACTTTGGTCCAACTTGGGTAGGTTTGGATCTGGACCAGGCAGGGTGAGGAACGCCCACCCGGGAAGGTTGTAGTGCAAAGGAGAGTGTATCGCATATGTAATTGAGCAAGGCAGAGACACACCTCTCGGTTACTTCAATTAGTCATAAGACCCTAAGATATAGGAGCAGAATTAGGCCATTCAGCCCATTGAATCTGTTCCACCATTAGACAATAGACAATAGACAATAGGTGCAGAAGTAGACCATTCGGCCCCTCGAGTCTGCACCGCCATTCTGAGATCATGGCTGATGTTGTGTACCGAGATTTTCAGAAGGCATTCGATAAGGTGCCACATAGGAGATTGGTGAGTAAAATCAGAGCTCATGGCATTGGGGGCAGGGTTTCAACATGGATAGAAAACTGGTTGGCAGATAGAAAGCAAAGGGTAGCAGTGAATGGGTGTTTCTCGGACTGGCTGGAGGTGACTAGTGGGGTACCACAGGGCTCTGTATTGGGACCACAGCTCTTTACGATTTATGTCAACGATTTAGATGAGGGCATTGAAAACTATATCAGCAAGTTTGCTGATGATACTAAACTGGGTGGCAGTGTGACATGCGAACAGGACGTTAGGAGAATACAGGGAGACTTGGATAGGCTGGGTGAGTGGGCAGATACTTGGCAGATGTCATTCAATGTGAATAAATGTGAAGTTATCCACTTTGGAAGCAGGAACAAGAGGGCAGAGTATTGTCTGAACGGTGTCGAGTTAGGTAAGGGAGAAATGCAAAGAGACCTAGGAGTCCTAGTTCATCAGTCAATGAAGGTGAATGAGCAAGTGCAACAGGCAGTGAAGAGGGCAAATGGAATGTTGGCCTTTGTTACAAGGGGAATTGAGTACAAGAGCAAGGATGTCCTTTTGCATTTGTACAGGGCCCTGGTGAGACCACACCTGGAATATTGTGTACAGTTTTGGTCTCCAGGTTTAAGGAAGGACATTCTGGCAATTGAGGAAGTGCAGCGTAGATTCACTAGGTTGATTCCTGGGATGGCAGGGCTGTCTTACGCAGAGAGATTGGAGAGATTGGGCTTGTACACACTGGAATTGAGGAGACTGAGAGGGGATCTGATTGAAACATTTAAGATAATTAAAGGATTTGACAGGATTGAGGCAAGAAATATGTTCCAGATGTTGGAAGAGTCCAGCACCAGAGGGCATGGATTGAGAATAAGAGGTCAGTTATTAAAAACAGAGTTGAGGAAAAACTTCTTCTCCCAGAGAGTTGCGGGGGTCTGGAATGCACTGCCTCGGAAGACGGTGGAGGCCAATTCTCTGGATGCTTTCAAGAAGGAGCTGGATAGATATCTGATGGATAGGGGAATCAAGGGTTATGGGGACAAGGCAGGGACTGGGTATTGATAGTGAATGATCAGCCATGATCTCAGAATGGTGGTGCAGACTCGAGGGGCCGAATGGTCTACTTCTGCACCTATTGTCTATTGTCTAAAGCCTCAGCCATTTCCTCATAACCCAAAATAATTTCCCCCTCCTCGTCCTCCGTGACCTATATTCACTTTAGCCACCTTCTCCACTGTATATATTTTAAAAATCTTTTACTATCAGTGTTTAAATGTTGTGTTGGTTTATCTTCATAATCCAGTTTCCCGTTTTTTATTGCTTGCTCAGTGGTTCTTTGTTGTTTTTTAAAGTTTTCCCAATCTTCCAGTTTCTCACTGCTCTTGCTGACTTTGTATGCACAAGCTTTTAGTTTGATGCCTTCCTTTATTTCCTTAGTTATCCATGGTTTTCCCCATCCTTACTGTCCTTGCTTTTATCTGGAATATACTTTTGTTGAGCACCGTGAAACATCTCTTTGAAAGTTTTCCACTGTTCTTCAACTGTCCCACGTGTTCCCAGTCTACACGAGTCAAATCCTCCCTCATCCCATTGTAGTCTCCATTGTTTAGGCATAATACACTGGTTTTCGATTGAACCGTTTCACCCTTCATCAATCATACTATGATCACTCTTTCCAAGAAGATCCCTCACTACAAGATCATTAATCTTACCTGTCTCATTGCTCAGGACTAGATCTAAGATAGCAGATTCCCTTGTAGGTTCAGTAACATGCTGTTCATGAATGCATTCTATGAAGTCCTCCTCAAGACTGCCTCCGCCAACTTGATTCATCCAATCTACGTGCAAGTTAGAGTCCCCCACGATAACTGCTGTTCCGTTCCTACTTGCCTCAGATATTTCTGTTTATTGTCTGTGCCACTGTAATATTATTAATCAGTGGCCAATAGACAACTCCCACCAGTGAATTTTTTCCCTTTACTTTTCCTGATATCTGCCCAGATGGATTCAACATTCTGCTCCTTAGATCTTATATCATCTACCACTATCGCCCTGACCTCATCTTTAATTTAGAACACTACCCCACCTCCCTCACCTTCCTGTCTATCCTTCTGTATTACCTGATACCCTTGGATATTTAATTCCCAATCCTCTCCACCCTGCAACCACATTTCTGTGATCAAACCCCACAACTCCACTGACCTTGTTTCGAATACTACGAGCATTCAGATAGAGTGCCCTGACACCCATTGTGCTTTTAAAATCTAGTAATCTTTTTCTCTTTTGCCTTGACTTCTCTTCACTCCGCTCTCACTTTTCTCTTTTTTCTCTTTTGCTTTTACTTCATCTTTATCCACACTTTACTCTTTTAATTTAGAAAGAGGTGGTTGGGGGAGAGAGAGAGAGAGAGAGAGAGAAAGGGGGAAGAGGGAGGGGAGAGAGGGAAAAGGCACACTATGTCAGTACAAGGGGTGTGGAAGGGAAGTGTGAAGCAGGGAGACGTGCTGGAGGGAGATAAGCCGGAAGAGGAAGGGTGAACAGTTCTGGACTCTGAGAAGGAAAGACGGTGGGATTGGGAATGAGAATAATTTGGGGAGAGTTTGGCAGATGGAACCAAGAAGGGAGGGGAAGGGGATCACATGGAGCCGTTTCCATCGGTTAGTGTAGTATATTGGATCAAGGGCCTTTCTCTGAGCTGTTCTCATTCTGTGGTGGAAACAGGTGTCTGACACAGTTGCACACGGACAGACAACCGGACCAGAGGCAGAGCAGGGAACCGGAACCAGGCTGCAATTCAGTCACAGCCCAAAGCTCATCCAGAAAACCCACAGGAAAGAAACCTGACCTAAGCTTCCCACCGCCAAGACGAGGAGGCAAAAACACAGCTCTGAGTCAATAAATTTCCTTAATTTAATTTATACCTATTAATATAATGACCTTTTATGTTCTACAATTACATGCAGACATTAGCTTGTGGGACCTGTTAGGACTGGCGATGAGCAGACTGTTCTCATTAACAATGAATCATTTACAATTGTGGTTGTGTTCAGCGTGAAACAGCTCAGGGCAGCTGGCTAACAAGGGCGGCCATAACAAAGCGATGGCAGAGAAACCATGGTGCAGGGCATCTGTACGGGTTGCTGCTGGAACACCGTGGTAACAGAACACCTCCAAACCAGGGCTCGTGAGGACAGGAATCACAGACACCTCAGCCACGTTCACTGTCCCGGTGTAAGATCCATGTATCCCTGCTGGGACTGGGACCAGCATGTCCCAGCAGCAACATCTCAGTAGGAGATGAGACCAGCAGAATCCAAGGCCTCATCCCAGCTGCTGAGAATGATGGGTCTACCAGCCTGGTGTTCCTTTGGGGGTAAAGACCAGCAGAGCCCCAACATGTTCATTACAACAGGAACTGAGACCAGCAGAACACATCTGCTCCATTTCACCAGGAGATAAGACCATAAAATATAGGAGCAGAATTTGGCCATTCAGCCCATCGAATCTGCTTCGCCATTCTATCACGGCTGATTTATTATCCCTCTCAACCCCATTCTCTTCTGCCTTCTCCCTGTAGCCTTTGACAGCCTGACTAATCAGGAACTTTCAATATACCCAATGACGGCCTCCACAGCCGTCTGTGGCAATGAATTCCATAGATTCACCACCCTCATGCTAAAGAAATTCCTCTCTATATCCACTCGATCAAGGCCTTTCAATATTCAATAGATTTCAATAAGATACCCCCTCATTCTTCTAAACTCCATTAGGTACAGACGCAGAGCTATCAAACGCTCCTCATACATTAACCCTTTCATTCCCGAGAATATTCTCCTGAACCTCCCCTGGACCCTGTCTAATACCGCACAGCTTTTCTTAGATAAGGGGCCCAAAGCTGTTCACAAAGCCCCAAGCGTGGTCTGACCAATGCCTTGTAAAACCTCGGCATTTCCTCCTTGCTCTTGTATTCTAGTCCTCTCAAAATGAATGCTGATACTGTAAACACAAAGTACAGTGCAGATGCTGTGGTCAAATCAAGACGTACAAACAAGCTGGATGAACTCAGCAGGTCGGGCAGCATTCGTTGAAAGGAGCAGTCAACGTTTCGGGCCGAGACCCTTCGTCATTGCACTTGCCATTCTCATCACTGGCTTAACCTACAAGTTAACCTTTAGGGTGTTCTGCACAAGGACTCCCAAGCCCCTTTGCACCTCTGAGTTTTGAATTTTCTCCCCATTTAGAAAATAGTTTCTTCCCTTATTTCTTCTAAGTGCATGACCATACACTTAGCAACACTATAGTCCTGATGAAGGATCTCATCCCAAAACGTTGATTCTTTACTCTTTTCCATAGATTCTGCCTGGCCTGCGAGCTCCTCCAGCATTCTGTCTGTGTTATTCCATCTGCCTGTTCTTTGCCCATTCTCAATCTGTCCAAGTCCTTCTATAGACTTTGCAGTTCCTCAACACAAACTGCTTCTCCACCCACCTTTATATTGTCTACAAACTTGGCCACAAAGCCATCAATTCTGTATTTCAAATTGTTGATGCATAACGTGCAAAGAAGCAGTCCCAACACCACCCCACCTCAAAAAAACTTGTCACCAGCAGACAACTAGAATAGCCCCTTTTCTTCCCAGTCTTTACCTCCTGCCATTCAGCCAATCTTCTATCTCTATGCCAGTTATCTTTCCTGTAACATCATGGGCCTTTATCTTGTTAAGTAGCCTCGTGTGAGGCACCTTATCAAACACCTTCTGAAAATCCAAGTAGATGACATCCACTGACTGTTTTGTTTATCCTGCCTGTTATTTCTTCAAATAATTCCACCAGATTTGTCAGGCAAGATTTTCTCTTAAGGAAACCATGCCGATTTTAGCCTATTTTATCATGCACCTCCATGTACCCTAAGCCCACATCCTTAATAATCACCTCCAACATCATCCCAACATCAATGCCTATAATGCCCTTTCTTCTGTCACTCTCCCTTCTTGCAGAGTGCAGTGACATTTCCAATCTTCCATCTTCAAGAACCATTCCAGAATCTAGTGATTCTTGAAAGATCACGATCAATGCCTTCATTGGTGTTAATTAATCCATTAACACCCTTCAGCTGCCTCTTTAGATTCCTGGATTGTACACCAACTGGTCCAGCTGACTTTACCTTTAGATCTTTCAGCTTCCCAGGCACTTTCGCTGTAATAATAGCAACTACACTTGCTTCTGGCCCCTGACACTCTCAGATTTCTGGCATTCTGTTAGTGCCTTCCACAGTGAAGACTGACACAAAATACTAGTTCTGTTCACCCGCCATTTCTTTGTTCCCCATTACTACCTCTCCAGTGGCATTTTCTAGCGGTCCAATATCCACTCTAGCCTCCCTCTTACTCTTTATATTTTTGAAAAAAAGCTTTTTGTATCCTCTTTTATATTATTGTCTTTATTATCTGGCTTACCTTCATATTTCATCTTTTTTCTCATTATGTTTTTTTTAGTTGCCTTCTGTTGGTTTTTAAAATTCCCAAATCCTCTAACTTCCCAATAATTTTATCTCTATTACATGCCCTCCCTTTTGTTTTTATACTGCCTTTGACCTTCCTTGTCAGCTACAAATACCTCACTGTCCCTTTAAAACACTTCTTCATCTTTGGGATGTATTTATCCTGCGGCTTCCAAATTGTCCCCAGAAACCCAAGGCACTGCTGCTCTGCCATCATCCCTGCTAGTGTCTCCTTCCAATCAACTTTGGTCAGCTCCTCTCTCATGCCTCTGTAATCCCTTTACTCCACTCTAATACTGATACATCCAACTTCGGCTCCTTGCTCTCAAACTATCATATTGTGATCACTGCCTCCAAATGGTTTCTGTACCTTAAACTCCCTAATCTAATCTGATTCATTAAACAAAACCCAGTCCAGAATTCTCTTTCCCCTCATGGCTCAAGCACTACATCCCCAGCTGCTCTAAGAAGCCATCTCATAGGCATTCTACAAATTCCCTTTCTTGGGATCCAGCACCACCCTAATTTTCCCAACCTACCTGCATATTGAAGTTCCCCGGACTATTGTAACGTTGCCTTTTACATGCCTTTTCTATTTCCCATTGTAATATACATGCCACATCCTGGCTAATGTTTGCAGGCCTGTATATCAGGGTCTTTCTCCCCTTGTAATTTCTTAACTCTACCCACAAGGATTCTACATCTTCCGATCCTATGTCACTTCTTTCCAAGGATTTGATCTGGAGAAGGATGCTTGTGTGAGAATGTTGTTCTTGGACTACAGTTCAGCATTCAACACCATCATTCCATCCAGGCTCGACAAGAAGCTCAGAGACCTCGGCCTTCATCCTGCCTTATGCAGCTGGATCCTGGACTTCCTGTCAGATCACCAGCAGGTGGTAAGAGTGGGCTCCCTCACCTCCAACCCGCTGACTCTGAATATAGGAGCCCCTCAGGGCTGTGTGCTAAGCCCCCCCCTTTACTCCCTGTATACCCATGACTGTGTCACCACCCACAGCTCCAATCTGCTAATTACATTTGCTGATGACACTACATCAATTGGCCTAATCTCAAACAATAACGGGAAGAAACATATCTCTGACACAGAAAACAACCGGTTAACCCCTATTGACCTCAATGGATCTGGGGTTGAGAGGGTGAACTGCTTTAAGTTCCTCAGCATCCACATCACCGAGGACCTCACGTGGTCTGTACACACCAGCTGTGTGGTGAGAAAGGCACAACAGCACCCCTTTCACCTCAGATGGCTGAAGAAGTTTGGTAAAGCCCCCAAATCCTAAGGACTTTCTACAGGGACACAGTTGAGAGCATCCTGACTGGCTGCATCACTACCTGGTATGGGAACTGTACCTCCCTCAGTCACAGGACTCTGCAGAGAGTGGTGTGGACAGCCCAGCACATCTGTAGTTGTGAACTTCTCATGATTCAGGACGTTTACAAAGACAGGTGTGTAAAAAGGGCCTGGAGGATCATTGGGGACCCGAGTCACCCCAACCACAATCTATTCCAGCTGCTACCATCCGGGAAACGGTACCGGGGCATAAACACCAGGACCAACAGGATCTGGGACAGCTTCTTCCACCAGGCCATCAGACTGATAAACTCACGCTGACTTGAGTGGATTTCTATCTTACATTGACTGTTCTATTTATCATAAATTATTATAAATTACTCTGATTGCACATTGCACATTTAGACGGAGACGGAACATAAAGATTTTTACTCCTCGTGTCTGTGAAGGATATAAGAAATAAAGTCAATTTAATTCAATTTCATGTTTTTACCAACAGGTCCATTCTACCAGAAAACCAGTAGAGCTCCATCAGGTCCAGTCCACCAGGACTAAGACCAACAAAACTTCAGCAAGATCATTCTACCTGGAGTGAGACCAGCAAAGCCCCACCGGAACTGAAACCAGCAGAATTCCAGCAGGCACATTCCACCTGGAGCTGAATCCTGCAGAACCCCACCACTATAAGATGAAACCAGCAGAATTCCAGCAGGTACATTCCACCTGGAGCTGAATCCTGCAGAACCCTGCCACTATAAGATGAAACCAGCAGAACTCCAACAAATGCAGTCCACTGGGAGTGAAAGCAGAGCCCGGTGGCCTGCAGCACTCTCCTGCTGAGTCTTAGCCCAGCAGCATTGCAGCTCCCCTATGCTCAGGCCAGGAAGGGCCCTGGCACAATGTCCCCACATCCTTGCCTTGGTCAGAAGCCAACCATGTCCCACTTCACCGATCTGGTTCCTTGCTGATCCTGTGGACCCCAGCTCTGTGAATGACACTGGCTATCTCACACAAACTGACAGAGTGAATCGCTCGTGTCTGGTACCTGTACAGTCGGTGGAGCTAGGGTCAGACAGAATTTTGAATCTGACTAACAAAGTGATTGTGGAGGGCGAATCATAAACATGAGCAAAAATCTGTGGACGCTGGAAATCCAAAGGAACACACACAAAATGCTGGAGGAACTCAGCAGGTCAGGACTGGAATAGGTAGTGGATATTCTGACCTGAAGAAGGTTTTTGGCCTGAAATGTCGACTATCTATTCATCTGCACTGATGCTGCCTGACTCTCCGAGTTCCTCCAGCACTCCGATTGTGGAGGGCCCTTTTCTGACACAGGAATACAGTTATAGGCAGAAAATACAGTGCAAGGTCGGGCTGAGGTCAGGAGCCCATCTTAACGTTCTAGGAAATGAGGGGGCTTAATTTCAAGGTGATTGGAAGAAAGTATAGAGGGAATGTCAGGAGTAAGCCCTCTACACAGAGACTGGGGGGTGTATGGAAGTACAGGGGTACTGGGGGTGGTGGCAGAGACAGATACATGTGCCTATCTAAAATGCCCCTACATTTGAGACTCTTGGATGGGCACAGGGTTGACAGGAAAATGGAGGTTTATCTGGGAAGGAAGGGTTAGGTTGATCTTAGAGTAGGCTAAAAGATCAGCACACTACTGACTGAAGCGTCTTTACTGTGCTGTAATGTTCTGTTTGATTTTCTGTCTTCTATGTTCGAAGTTCTGTGTCCAGTGTTCTATATTTTATGTCCAAAGTTCTGGGTGCTACAAAAGCTTAGCAGTTAATGTGACTTTATTACAACTCAGGGAACCCCAGTTCAGTTGCTCTGTAAGGGGCTTGCACACTCTCCCTGACAGCACGGAGGTTTCCAGTTCCCAAAGGCGAACCTGTTGGTAGATCAACGTCATTGTACGTTGTCCTGTGATTAGGCTGGGGTTAAGTAGGTGGGTTGCTGCTGTTACTGGATAGTGTGGCTCAAGGGGCCTGTTCTGCGCTGTATCTTGGAATAAGAAATAAAAATTCCATGATCAATGTTCTAAAACCAAAAGAAAAACAAATCTGCTCCAACAAGCTTCCAGTCAGGCCAGAATCACCCTGGTGGGATTCAGTCAGCAGGGCATGGGGCCTGAGCACATCTACACAGAAACGCAGCGTCCACGCCCTGCCCCCTTCCATCAGCCTCAGGACTCGCAGCACCAGCTTCAGGAACGAAAGGGGATACCTCCACTTGCCCCATTATTGAAATGTTCCCACAACCTATGGACTCACTTTCATGGACGCTTCATCTCATGTTTTCAATATTGATTTATTGTTATTAATATTGCATCTTTCCTTTGTACTTGCACAGTTTGTGGTCTTCTGCACTCTGCTTGCCTGCCCTTCCTGTCAGCGAAGTTCTATTCTATTGATTCTGTTGTCTCTCCTGTGTTTACTGAGTATGCCCGCAAGAAAACGAGTCTGAGGGTTGTACACGGTAATGTGTATGTACTGTGGTAATTAGTTTACTTTGAACTTTGTCACTGGTGACCCGGAATCTCCCTGATGGGATTCGATCCCTAGGATGTGGCTCAGGGCGTCACAAACAAGATTAATGGTTTTAATAAGGTGGCTCTGACTCTGTGTGGAGATCTCCGGTCTATCAAATAAACCTGGTAACAGCTGGCCAAAATATACTCTCAATTAAATAGAAATCAACAAATCAGCGTATCTCAGCCTCGGGGGACTTTGCATTGGTGTTGTTAATAGCTTTTAAGCGGGTGTTTATCGTAAGTCAATCTCACAGTATTAGTACGCTTGTCAGTTACTGGAGTACCATACCCTTCACAGACCGACAGCTTGGACGAAGCAGCCAAACAGGACACAAAGACTTCTTTCACCACTTCTGTCACTGCATTTATTCGTTACATAAATAACACTCCCCTCACACAGTCTCATTCCTATCAAAGGAGAGTTTGTTGTTGAACTGTTTGGCTGAATCTGGTCTGCACTGTGCATTTTCACACACACTGAGTAACATGACAGTACTGACGACCTCTTCCTCCTCCTCATCCTCGTCCTCCTCCTTCCCTCCTCCTCCCCTTCTCCCCTCCTCCTCCCCTTCTCTTCGTCCTCTTCCTCCTCCTCGTCCTCCTCCTCCCTCCTCCCCTCCCCCTTCTCCCCTCCTCCTCCTCCTCATCCTCGTCCTCCTCCTTCCCTTCTCCTCCCCTTCTCCCCTCCTCCTCTTCCTCCTCCTCGTCCTCGTCCTCCTCCTTCCCTCCTCCTCCCCTTCTCCCCTCCTCCTCCCCTTCTCCTCCTCCTCTTCCTCCTCCTCGTCCTCCTCCTTCCCTCCTCTCCTTCTCTTCGTCCTCTTCTTCAAGTCAAGTCACTTTTATTGTCACTTCGACCATAACTGCTGGTACAGTACATAGTAAAAATGAGACAACGTTTTTCAGGACCATGGTGTTACATGACACAGTACAAAAACGAGACTGAACTATGTAAAAAAAACCGAGAAAGCTACACTAGACTACAGACCTACACTGGACTGCATAAAGTGCACAAAAACAGTGCAGGCATTACAATAAATAATAAACAGGACAATAGGGCAAGGTGTCAGTCCAGGCTCTGGGTATTGAGGAGTCTGATAGCTTGGGGGAAGAAACTGTTACATAGTCTGGTCGCCTCTTCCATGTCCTCCTCCTCTTCCTCTCTGACACACATACAGTTTAACCCTTGCAACATAGAACACAAAAAATCCTGCCTCTGACGTTCCCTTGAAACCTCCCTCCAATCATAGACGCTGGCTGAACTGCTGAGTTTGCCAACGTTCGTGTGTATTGTATACGCATTGTATACGATGTGTGCGCTATGTGCATATATGGGTACAGCCTGGACATCAAATGTGCAAATTTAGACAGCCAAACAAAGCACACAAGCAAGCACACTGGATAAATGAGTATATGTATAGAAACATGTTCTCTTTCTCTCTCTCTCACACACACACACACACACACACACACTGTCTGTCTCTCTGAATCTCTCACTCACTCTGTCTTTGTCTCTCCCTCTTTCTCCAGCTCTGTCTCTGTGTCTTCGTCTCTTTCTCTCTCTCTCTGCCCCGTCTCTCTCTCTCCCCTCTCTCTCTTTCTCTCTCTCTCCTCTCTCTCTTTTTCTCCCTCTCCCCCTCTCTCCCCTCTCTCTATCCCCCTCTCTCTCCCTCTCCCCTTTCTCCCTCTCCCCCTCTCTTTCTCCCTCCCCTTCTATCTCCCCCTCTCTCTCCCTCTCCCCATCTCACCCTCTCCCCCTCTCTCTCTCCCCCTCTCTCTCTTCCCCTCTCTCTCTCCCCTCTCTCTCTTCCCCTCTCTCTCTCCCCCCACTCTCTCTCTCCCCTGCTCTCTCTCCCTCTCCCCCTCTCTCTCCCTCTCCCCTCTCTCTCTCCCTCCCCCCTCTCTCTCCCTCTCCCCCCTCTCTCTCTCCCCCCACTCTCTCTCTCCCCTGCTCTCTCTCCCTCCCCCCTCTCTCTCCCTCTCCCCCTCTCTCCCTCTCCCCTCTCTCTCTCTCCCTCTCCCCCCTCTCACTCCCTCTCCCCCTCTCTCTCTTCCCCTCTCTCTCTCCCCCCACTCTCTCCCTCCCCCTCTCTCTCCCTCTCCCCCTCTCTCTCCCTCTCCCCTCTCTCTCTCCCTCCCCCCTCTCACTCCCTCTCCCCTCTCTCTTCCCCTCTCTCTCTCCCCCCACTCTCTCCCTCCCCCCTCTCTCTCCCTCTCCCCCTCTCTCTCCCTCTCCCCTGCTCTCTCTCCCTCTCCCCCCTCTCTCCCTCTCCCCTCTCTCTCCCTCTCCCCTGCTCTCTCTCCCTCTCCCCTCTCTCTCCCTCTCCCCTCTCTCTCCCTCTCCCCTCTCTCTCCCTCTCCCCCTCTCTCTCCCTCTCCCCCCTCTCTCTCTCCCTCTCCCCTCTCTCTCCCTCTCCCCCCTCTCTCCCTCTACCCCCGCTCCCCCCCTCTCCCCCCCTCTCTGTCTCTCCATATCTCTGCCCCATCTCTCCAGCAGGGGTCAGTGGAGAGCCATGTTAACTGTACCCAGACACATTTGAATGTGCTCCTTGTCTTCACTGACATCAGTTTGTTCAACTCAGACTGAATTCCATCTGCTCCTGCCAACTTGGTCACCTCAGGGGTGATCCGCTGAGGAATTCACAGTGAATGGCAGGCCCTGGGAAATGTTGTACAACGGAGGGACCTCAGAATACAAGACAAGTACACTGACCATCAAACATGGAGCAGCACAGTACAGGCCCCTCAGCCAAAGGTGTTGTGCTGACTTTTGAACCGTCTCCAATCTAAACCTTTCCTGCCACATGGCCCTCCATTTTGCTATTACCTGTGTGTCTATCTAAGGTTGTCATGGCTCATGGAAAGTGAGGGGACAGATAGACAGGGTGGTGAAGGGGGCTTTTAGCAAGCTGGCCTACATCAGTCAGGGCAATGAGTAGAGATGTTGGGAGGACGTGATGCTGTTATCCAGGACGTTGGTGAGGACACTCGTAGAGTATTTTGTTCAAGTTTGATCACCCCACTCTAGGAAAGATGTTATTCATCTGGAAAGAGTGCGGAGGAGATTTACAAGGATGTTGTCAGGATGTGAGGGACTGAGTTATAGGGAGAGGCTGGAACGACATCTCCCTATAATTCCTTGGAGTGTAGGAGACTGAGGGTTGACCTTATAGAGAGTATAAAATCATTAGGGAGTGAATGCACACATTCTTTTTCCCAGGGTTGGGCAATTAAAATTAGGAGCAGGCTTAAGGTGAGGGGGAGATATTTAAGAGGAACTTGAGCGGAAATCTTTTATGCAATAGATGGAGATGTCTTGGCCGTTTTTATTGGGGTCATACAACCCTGTTGAACGTTGGTAGTGTAGAATAATGTAAGTCCAGTCCATTGGTTCATTGGCAGGAATGAAGGACAGGGAGGGGCGTTAGCTCATTGTGGCAAGGGCTATGCCTAGTCCATGCATTTGCCTCAGATGCAGTTACTCCGGGGGAGCAGAGCTGAGGTGGTGTGGGAGGTCCCTGCCCTCTACACTGGAATCCATGTTTGGTTAGCCTCCCCCTCATTGGTGCTGCCCTCTGGTGTTCACTCAGTGCTGCTCTCTGGTGTTCGCTCAGTGCTGCTCTCTGGTGTTCACTCAGTGCTACCCTCTGGTGTTCACTCAGTGCTGCTCTCTGGTGTTCACTCAGTGCTGCCCTCTGGTGTTCGCTCAGTGCTACCCTCTGGTGTTCACTCAGTGCTACCCTCTGGTGTTCACTCAGTGCTGCCCTCTGGTGTTCACTCAGTGCTGCCCTCTGGTGTTCGCTCAGAGCTACCCTCTGGTGTTCACTCAGTGCTGCCCTCTGGTGTTCGCTCAGTGCTGCCCTCTGGTGTTCGCTCAGTGCTGCTCTCTGGTGTTCACTCAGTGCTGCCCTCTGGTGTTCGCTCAGTGCTGCCCTCTGGTGTTCGCTCAGTGCTGCCCTCTGGTGTTCGCTCAGTGCTACCCTCTGGTGTTCACTCAGTGCTGCCCTCTGGTGTTCGCTCAGTGCTGCCCTCTGGTGTTCGCTCAGTGCTACCCTCTGGTGTTCCCTCAGTGCTGCTCTCTGGTGTTCGCTCAGTGCTACCCTCTGGTGTTCACTCAGTGCTGCCCTCTGGTGTTCGCTCAGTGCTGCCCTCTGGTGTTCGCTCAGTGCTACCCTCTGGTGTTCCCTCAGTGCTGCTCTCTGGTGTTCGCTCAGTGCTACCCTCTGGTGTTCACTCAGTGCTGCCCTCTGGTGTTCGCTCAGTGCTGCCCTCTGGTGTTCACTCAGTGCTGCCCTCTGGTGTTCACTCAGTGCTGCCCTCTGGTGTTCGCTCAGTGCTGCCCTCTGGTGTTCACTCAGTGCTGCCCTCTGGTGTTCGCTCAGTGCTGCCCTCTGGTGTTCGCTCAGTGCTACCCTCTGGTGTTCCCTCAGTGCTGCTCTCTGGTGTTCACTCAGTGCTGCCCTCTGGTGTTCGCTCAGTGCTGCCCTCTGGTGTTCGCTCAGTGCTACCCTCTGGTGTTCCCTCAGTGCTGCTCTCTGGTGTTCGCTCAGTGCTACCCTCTGGTGTTCA
Organism: Hypanus sabinus; assembly: GCF_030144855.1. Taxonomy (NCBI): domain Eukaryota; kingdom Metazoa; phylum Chordata; class Chondrichthyes; order Myliobatiformes; family Dasyatidae; genus Hypanus; species Hypanus sabinus. The sequence continues at coordinate 188,590,279 of NC_082709.1, forward strand.
CTCAGTGCTGCCCTCTGGTGTTCGCTCAGTGCTGCCCTCTGGTGTTCACTCAGTGCTGCCCTCTGGTGTTCGCTCAGTGCTGCCCTCTGGTGTTCGCTCAGTGCTGCCCTCTGGTGTTCGCTCAGTACTGCCCTCTGGTGTTTACTTGGTGAAAGAACAATCTGGACCAGGACAATCTGCAGTCATACCACTCAGGGATTTGGCCTATATTATTTTTTCCTTCAGATTGTACAGTATGTGTTTCTGAAATCACAACATATGTGCTATGCGCAGTGTACTGTGTGCTGTTGGTGATGTGCTTTGCATCTTGGCCCCGGAGGAACACTCTTTTGTTTGGCTGTGTTCATGTACAGTTGAATGACAGTTAAACCTGAGTTTGATCTGTGTGGAATGAGCTGCCAGAGGAAGTACTTGAGGGAGGTGCAGTAACAACCTTTAAAAGATGTTTGGACAGGTAAAGATGAAATATAATCTTTATCTGTCACATGTACATCAAGTCACACGGTTCTTTACATCCATGACCGACAGAGTCCGAGGATATGCAAGCATTGTTGTGCTCCTGATACCAATGAATTACTAACCATGACGTGGGTGGAAACTGGAGCCCCCGGAGGAAACCACACAGTCCCAGCCAGAACGTACAAACTCTATGGGAAATGAAATGAAACCCACTGGTAGGTTAACTGGTCAGATGGGTGCAGTTGGGCGGTGCAGGAGTGCAAAGGCCTGTTAGCATGATGTATTTACAAATACAATATATTATTTACAGTCTCCACAGGAAAAAGGATTCTGATGAATTACCAGCTCTATGTCTCTGATAATCATATACACGTCTGTATATAATCAAACAGAACATCATTCCTCCAGGTCTAGGTGCAAAACACATTACAACAGCACACAAATCACCTCTCAGCCTCCTTCCCTGAACCTGTCCAATCTCTCCCGTAACTAGGCAACATCTCCTCTTCCCTCTCTCCAGAGCAACCACATCTCTCCTGTAACGCAGTGGCTTTTTCTCCAGGGTGGAAATGGCCAGTACCTGGGGAGGCCCATGTGAGGTAATTGACTGGAGGTCTAGGGGGAGGACTGAGGTAGTTTTTTTACAGAGAGTGGTGGTGGTAGAGGCAGATACCTACGGGGTAGTTAAGAGACTCACAGAGGTTGCAGCTGGGGGTGGTCGTGGGTCTGGCAACCAGGCCCAGCTCCTGGCCTTCACCTGTGGCTTGGCTACAAAGCCAGCCTAACTGTTTCTACTGACAGGAGAATGGGCAAAGGGAGATCACTGGTACTTTAAAACCAGTCGCTTTGTGCAGAAGGGTCTTGGCGGCCATGGTTGGCAGCTCAGCTAGGAGAAGGAAACCTCCGCTGCCTTGTGTCTGTAGCCACTCGTGGGAAAGGCTTCAGGAGTAAACCCCAAGGGGAAACACCCAGAGCAGTCCGACGTTGAGTTCCGCGCTGACTGGAAACTTCTGCAACTCTGCTGGTGTCAAACTGTATCGGTCTCTGCTGTTCCTTTGAGTTCATCAGCTGTGTGGAGGGGGAGCTTGCTACCTGGACAGCAGCTTCCTCTCTTTATCGAACTGACCCGGCTTGTGTATCTCGACAGCCAGGACACAGCACCCATGGACAATCCAAGTGAAGGAGGCCTCACTCACTCACTCACATGGTTGCTGTGAGCTCTGTTTCACTGGTCGCTGTGAGCTCTGTTTCACTGGTCGCTGTGAGCTCTGTTTCACTGGTCGCTGTGAGCTCTGTTTCACTGGTCGCTGTGAGCTCTGTTTCACTGGTCGCTGTGAGCTCTGTTTCACTGGTCGCTGTGAGCTCTGTTTCACTGGTCGCTGTGAGCTCTGTTTCACTGGTCGCTGTGAGCTCTGTTTCACTGGTCACAGTGAGCGCCGGTTCTCTGGTCCCAGTGCGCCCCGGTTCTCTGGTCCCAGTGAGCCCCGGTTCTCTGGTCCCAGTGAGCCCCGGTTCTCTGGTCCCAGTGAGCCCCGGTTCTCTGGTCCCAGTGAGCCCCGGTTCTCTGGTCCCAGTGAGCCCCGGTTCTCTGGTGACAGTGAGCCCCGGTTCTCTGGTCACAGTGAGCCCCGGTTCTCTGGTCCCAGTGAGCCCCGGTTCTCTGGTCCCAGTGAGCCCCGGTTCTCTGGTGACAGTGAGCCCCGGTTCTCTGGTCCCAGTGAGCCCCGGTTCTCTGGTGACAGTGAGCCCCGGTTCTCTGGTCACAGTGAGCCCCGGTTCTCTGGTCACAGTGAGCCCGTTTCTCTGGCTGTCAGCCACGTAATGATTTCCGGAACCAACTTTACAATCTGTATGATTTCTGTTCTGAGATTTTAAACAGTTACAACACTGAGAGCTCGGTCACTGGCTGACCAGTAGTGAAGACCAAACAGCTGATGATCCCTTTTCCACTTTGACAGGCAGCCACTGCCTCCACACAGCCTGCCATTTGCACCCCGCCTCCCTCTGCTTTTAAATGCAGATTCGGAGCTGAACTGGGTTTCCCAGGAGACATATCTGATGTAAAAATAAATGTGCTGAAGGAATCAGAAGCATAAAACTGTAAATGGTGTAAATCTGAAATAAAGATGGAAATCCAGGAGGATGCAGCGTCTGTGGAGACAGAGTGGACATTTCACATCACCATCCTAACATATTACCGGTTTCTCTCTCCACAACCAGTAGGTGAGGCAGGAGTGACTGAACAGTGAATGATTGCTGTGTGCAGTTTAGAAGAACGATGAGGATCTCATAGAAACCTATCAAATATTGAAAGGCCTAGGCAGAGTGGATGTGGAGAGGATGTTTCCTATAGTGGCGGAGTCTAGGATCAGAGGGCACAGATAGAGTGGATGTGGAGAGGATGTTTCCTATAGTGGGGGAGTCTAGGACCAGAGGACACAGATAGAGTGGATGTGGAGAGGATGTTTCCTATAGTGGAGAGTCTAGGACCAGAGGACACAGATAGAGTGGATGTGGAGAGGATGTTCCCTATAGTGGGGGAGTCTAGGACCAGAGGGCACAGATATAGTGGATGTGGAGAGGATGTTTCCTATAGTGGGGGAGTCTAGGACCAGAGGACACAGATAGAGTGGATGTGGAGAGGATGTTTCCTATAGTGGGGGAGTCTAGGACCAGAGGACACAGATAGAGTGGATGTGGAGAGGATGTTCCCTATAGTGGGGAGTTTTGGACCAGCCTTTGAATAGAGGGGCATCCGTCCAGAACAAAGATGAGAAGGAGTTTCTTTTGCCAGAGGTTGGAGAATGTGTGGAATTCATTACCATGTAAGGTCGTGGAGGCCAAGTCATTGTGTATACCTAAAAGGCAAGTTGATAAGTTCTTGATTAGACAGGGCATTGAAGACTATGGTAAGAAGGTATGGAAATGGATCTGAGAAGGAAAATAAATCAGCCATGATAGAATGGTGGTGCAAATTCATGAGGCAACATGGTCTAAATCCTGCTTAAGTCTGCTGAAGCCTTATGGTCTTATGGGTGGGTCACTGTTAAACTGCTGCGAACCTTCATTTGAAGGTGCTGCCTGTGGTGAACTATGTGCCTGTCGGGACACGCCCCTGCTGACTGCTCCTGTGGCTCCTCCCACAGGCCCCTGTATAAAGGCGATCTGAGGCCTGACGCTCGGCCTCAGTCTCCAAGACATTGTATGATAGACACTCACTCCTGGTTCCTTCTTCCAGTCAATAAAAGCCGATATCTCGCCTTACGTCTCAGTGTGAGTTATTGATGGTGCTGGGGTAGTTAACTATTGCCATGTGTACCGAGATGCTTTTGTCTGTGTGCCACCCAGTCAGATCATTCCATGCACAACCGTGTCAGTGCCGTGGAGTCTGGCTGCTCTTGCAGGCGGGCAGCTGAACGAGGACGACAAAGACACATGTGAGAGTGCCCACATTCCAGCCAATTAGGGTTTTTAGTAACTGTATTTAACTCTCTTCCTCTCATTTCAATCTTGACGAGTCTGAATCGAAGAGCAGCAATGTCAGCCTTCCCTGGTTACCTTAGTGCTCTTTCCGGGAAAGAAGATCAGTGATTTAGGTAGACGCGCTAAAGGAGCAGTAATTTAATTCTGCTTTTGAGCCGCCGTGACTGTCTTTGTCTCTCCTGTTGTACGTGCGCCATCTCTGAACTCCTCTCACCTCAAAATGACCAACGGCCATGTCCTGCGGGCAGGTAGCAAAACCACGTCTTTTACTTCTATTGAATATGATCGTTCCACACTCTCACAACCTCTGAGTTCCTTCTCAGGTTCCCCTAAACCTTTTCACCTTTCACCCATAACCCATGACCTCTGGTTGTAGTCCCACCCAACCTCAGTGGAAAAAATATGCTTGTATTTCCCCTATCTGTACTCCTCATAATTTTGTATACCTCTATCAAATCTCCCCTCATTCTCCTACCCTCCAGGAAATAAAGTGCTAACCTATTCAACTCTGGTCCTCAAGCCCTGGCAACATCCTTGTAAACTTTTCTGCTCTTTTTAAATGTTACTGATATCTGCTTCAAGACGGCACCAGCAAACAACACCAACGGCCACATCCTGCAGGCAGTTCACAAAACCACGTCTTTTTCTTCCTCTATCAAATATGATTCCATTGCTAAGCTGTGTGTGATTGGAGCCTGTGATTTATATTTGATGGTGTGATTTTGGGCTGATTGGGTGACCAGACGCTTTGCTGTCTCTGAGGGAGTTCGGTGAGGTAGGGAGCGGAGTGTGTGGTCTGGAGAAGGGGCCCGAGCTCATTATCGACTCCACTGCTTCTCTCTGATTGAGGTGTTAAGCAAGGTTGAAGTTGATGAGAATGAGGCGGGTGTCCAGTGCCGTCTCCCTGTGTTTGCCCGGCCTTCCTCTCACTCTCACTAGCTGCTGTTGGAGGAAAGTGCAGGGGCCTGGGGTTCCACATCACAGGGATTGATCGGTGAGGCTCGAGGCTGAGAACAGAGGACAGGCGGGTGTCCAGTGCCATCTCCCTGTGTTTGCCCGGCCTTCCTCTCACTCTCACTAGCTGCCGTTGGAGGAAAGTGCAGGGGCCTGGTGTTCCACATCGCAGGGATTGATCGGTGAGGCTCGAGGCTGAGAACAGAGGACAGGTGGGTGTCCAGTGCCGTCTCCCTGTGTTTGCCCGGCCTTCCTCTCACTCTCACTAGCTGCTGTTGGAGGAAAGTACAGGGGCCTGGGGTTCCACATCACAAGGATTGATCGGTGAGGCTCGAGGCTGTGGACTCATTTGAGGGCTTTAAGGTTCATGGTGCATGTGTTACTGGATTCTGGTTATGTTTTTTTTGCTGCTTTTAAGGGGTTTGTTTGGGGTGAGTAGTGAAGATGGGCTCCCTGGCCTGCATCGGCTAGCAGTGGTGAACTGAACTGAATACTCCTGGACTCCTGGTTTGATGCTGAAATTCTATGTGTCGTTTGATTGCTTTGTTCCGTTTGCACAGTTTGTTCTGTTTTTTTGCGCGTTGGGTGTTTATTGTCTTTCTAGAAACGGGTTCTATGCTTGTTTTGTGGCTGCCTGGGGAGGATGAATCTCAGCATTGTGCATACTTTGATAATAAATGTTCTTTGAACTTTGAACCCAAGTACACAAAGTTAGTAAATCAGTATGTAGAATAGAGTGTGACAGTTACAGAGAGAGGGCAGCGCAGGTAGATTGTACGGGAAAGGAAATCAGTATGTAGAATAGAGTGTGACAGTTGCAGAGAGAGGGCAGCGCAGGTAGATTGTACGGGAAAGGAAATCAGTATGTAGAATAGAGTGTGACAGTTGCAGAGAGAGGGCAGCGCAGGTAGATTGTACGGGAAAGGAAATCAGTATGTAGAATAGAGTGTGACAGTTGCAGAGAGAGGGCAGCGCAGGTAGATTGTACGGGAAAGGAAATCAGTATGTAGAATAGAGTGTGACAGTTACAGAGAGAGGGCAGCGCAGGTAGATTGTACAGGAAAGGAAATCAGTATGTAGAATAGAGTGTGACAGTTACAGAGAGAGGGCAGCGCAGGTAGATTGTACGGGAAAGGAAATCAGTATGTAGAATAGAGTGTGACAGTTGCAGAGAGAGGGCAGCGCAGGTAGATTGTACGGGAAAGGAAATCAGTATGTAGAATAAGGAATGCAGTATAAAAGTTATCAGTATTCAGGACAGAGTGTTACAGTTACAGAGAAAGTGTGTTGGAGGGATACAATAACAGGCAAGATCATGACAAGGTAGATTGTGAGGCCAAGTCCCTCTTATTGTACTAGGGCGGGGGTCGGCAACCCGCGGCTCCGGAGCCACATGTGGCTCTTTTACGTCTGTGCTGCGGCTCCCTGTTGCTTTGGGAAATAATTGGTTGTGGCGACCCTTTTCCTGGCACATCCGAACCGACTCACAATTAGATAACCTACGGGGGTTTGCGAGCACAGAGCTTTGGAGCCTCTGCGCCATGGGGGGGGGGGGCAGGTTGAGGGAGGCTTAAAAGTGAGGCTGAAGATTTCGAATAAAGTTTTTTCCTTCGACTGCAGTTAATGACTCCGTGTCGTAATTTTAGCGCTGCGTGTAGCACACCGCTACATGGTCAGTATTTAATTAAAATGTATTTTATGTTAGTTTGTTAGTTTTTGAAATGTAAATCTAAATTTGAAGATTATGGTGATCTTGTACAATCTAAATAAGACTTTGTGGCGACCCATTTTCTGACACATCCGAACCGGCTCACAATTAGCCAGCGTTCAGGCTAAGGGAGATAGCCTACGGGGGTTTGTGAGTACGTGTCTTTTGGAGCATCCGCGCCCATGGGGGGGGGCGGGTTGAGGGAGGCTTAAAAGCAAGGCTGTTTAGTTCGAATAAAGCTATCTTTGACTGCAGTTTACTGACTGCGTGTAGCACACCGCTACAACGTGTTTTTATCGCTGGCTGTCCAGAGGGGAGGTGCTGAAACGCTTTGTCGCGTGTCTGGAAGAAGTGAAAACTTTCCTGGGCAGCAAAGGGCTCACCTTTCCTGAGCTGGAACAGCCAGAGTGGCTGGAAAAGCTACACTTCATGGTAGACATGACAGCGCACCTGAACACGCTGAACACAGCTCTTCAACGGGGTAAGGACGTACAGCCCTGCACATGTTGGAGGATGTTTTGGCATTCGAGCGCAAGTTGACGTTGCTTGCCAGAGATTTACAGAAAGGCACTTTGTCTCACTTCCCCAATTTGAGAGAGTTCAAACAAGGTCACAACATGATAAATTCGGAGTATTTACATTCTGCAATCATCGCAATGCAAACATCGTTTGGGAAACGCTTCTGTGAGTTCAGAGAGGAAAAAAACACATTATCCTTCCCGGTCACTCCCCTAAGCATCGATCCATCCCTACTGAATACGACTGCATTGTCAGGTGTGAGTCAACCTGAACAAGTATGATATTGTGGCGGCTCATTTCCTAGCGTATTCGAACCGACTCACAATTAGATAGCCTACGGGGGTTTGCGAGCACAGAGCTTTGGAGCCTCTTCGCCATGGGGGGCCGGTTGACAGAGGCTTAAAAGTGAGGCTGAAGTTTTCGAATAAAGTTTTTTCCTTCGACTGCAGTTACCGACTCCGTGTCGTAATTTTAGCGCTGCGTGTAGCACACCGCTACAATTGGTGACCCCGACGGTCCAAACGATTTTTGGACCAGAAATGACCGACGCCGCCTCTGTTCATGCGGTTTCGTTGAAACTGCCGGGTTTCTGGACACAGCGCCCGGACCTATGGTTCCAGCAAGCCGAAGCCCAATTCCACGTTCGCCGGATCACCTCAGAAGACACCCGCTACTACTACGTGGTGGGCTCCCTCGACCAGGACACAGCTGCCCAGGTCGCGGAGTTCGTACAGTCGCCCCCGGCAGACGGCAAGTACACGGAATTCAAAGCCCTGCTCCTCAGGACTTTCGGACTCTCACGGCACGAGTGGGCTGCCCGTTTACTGCACCTGGATGGCTTGGGCGACAGACCTCCATCGGCTTTAATGAATGAGATGTTGTCTCTGGCCGAGGGACACACAGGCCTCATGTTTGAGCAGGCATTCCTGGAGCAGCTGCCCGAGGACATACGCCTGCTGCTGTCCGACGCGGATTTCAGTGACCCCCGGAAGGTGGCAGCCCGGGCGGACTTGCTGTGGAACGCCAAAAAGGTGAGCGGGGCGTCCATCGCGCAGATCTCCCAGCCACGCTCCCGGCAGCAAACCAGTCCAGGCCCGGCCGCAGAGCCCACTAACCCCCGGCCCAATGAACACTGGTGCTTCTACCACCAGCGGTGGGGCGCAGAAGCCCGCCATTGCCACCCGCCCTGCAAGTTCCCGGGAAACGCCAGGGCCAGCCGCCGCTGATGGCTACGGCGGCTGGCCATCAGGATAGCCTCCTGTATGTGTGGGATAGAAGGTCGGGACGCCGGTTTTTGGTCGATACTGGGGCTGAGATCAGCGTTTTACCTCCGACGAGTTACGACACCCGCAGCAGGGCACCGGGTCCCCCCCTGAGGGCCGTGAATGGCAGCACAGTAAGGACCTATGGCACCCGTCAGGTGCAGCTACTGTTCGGCCCCAGCCAGTTCACGTGGGACTTCACACTGGCCGCCGTAGCCCAACCGCTTCTGGGTGCAGATTTTTTGCGAGCTCACAGCCTGCTGGTTGACCTGCCCAGGAAGAGACTGGTACACGCCGAGACCTTTCAGACGTTCTCCCTGGGCACGGCCCAGTTGCCAGCCCCTCACCTCGGCTCCATCACGCTGTCCGACAACGACTTCACCAGGGTCCTGGCGGAGTTCCCATCGGTTCTGGCACCGCAGTTCACAGCAGCCATGCCCAGGCACGGCGTACAGCACCACATCCCGACACAGGGACCACCCCTCCATGCCCGTGCTCGGCGGCTTCCCCCGGACAAGCTCCGACTGGCGAAGGAGGAGTTCCAGAGAATGGAGGAATTGGGGATCATCCGGCGGTCCGACAGCCCCTGGGCTTCCCCCCTGCACATGGTGCCCAAAGCGACGGGGGGCTGGAGACCGTGTGGCGACTACCGCAGGCTGAACGAGGCTATCACACCGGACCACTACCCTGTGCCGCACATTCAGGACTTTGCGGCAAACCTGCACGGCGCCCGGATCTTCTCCAAGGTCGACCTTGTCCGAGGGTACCATCAAATCCCGATGCATCCTGACGACGTCCCCAAAACGGCTCTCATCACCCCGTTTGGCCTCTTCGAGTTCCTCCGCATGCCGTTCGGCCTGAAGAATGCCGCACAGACGTTCCAGCGGTTAATGGACGCGGTGGGACGGGACCTGGACTTCGCGTTCATCTATTTGGATGACATCCTCATAGCCAGCGGCAGTCGTCAGGAGCATCTGTCCCACCTCCGTCAACTCTGCGCCCGACTGAGTGAGTACGGTCTTACAATCAACCCTGCCAAGTGCCAGTTCGGACTTGATACCATTGACTTCCTGGGCCACAGGATTACTAAAGACGGGGCAACCCCTCTGCCCGCTAAGGTAGATGCGGTCCGCCACTTCCTCCGACCCACCACGATCAAAGGCCTTCAGGAATTCGTAGGTATGGTCAATTTCTACCGCCGCTTCCTCCCTTCAGCTGCCCGGATCATGCGCCCCCTGTTCGCCCTGATGTCGGGTCCGAGCAAGGACATTACCTGGGACGAGGAGTCCGCCGCCGCTTTCGTTCAAACGAAGGAAGCTTTGGCTGACGCCGCAATGCTAGTACATCCCAGAATGGACACCCCTACCGCCCTCACAGTGGACGCATCAAACACGGCAGTCGGTGGGGTGCTGGAGCAGCTCATCGCAGGTCGCTGGCAACCCCTGGCGTTTTTCAGCAAACACCTGCGGCCACCCGAGCTCAAGTACAGTGCTTTTGACCGGGAACTGTTGGCGCTCTACCTGGCAATCCGGCATTTCAGGTACTTCCTAGAAGGTCGGCCCTTCACCGCGTTCACGGACCACAAACCGCTTACCTTTGCGTTTACGAAAGCATCCGACCCCTGGTCATCCCGCCAGCAACGCCACCTGTCCTACATCTCTGAATACACAACGGATGTCCGGCACGTCTCGGGTAAGGACAATGTCGTGGCGGATGCGCTCTCTCGCCCTACCGTTCATGCCCTTTCCCAAGGGGTAGACTTTGAGGCACTGGCAGAGGCACAGCAGGTAGATGAGGAGATTCCGAGTTACAGGACTGCAGTCTCTGGTTTGCAGCTCCAGGACCTCCCCGTGGGCCCAGGTGAGAGGACCCTACTCTGTGACGTCGCCACCGGCCGGCCCCGTCCGGTCGTCCCCGCAGCCTGGCGGCGACGTGTTTTCGACTCCATTCATAACTTGGCACATCCCTCCATCCGGACAACTGTCCGGATGGTTTCCAGCAGGTTCGTTTGGCACGGACTCCGCAAACAGGTCAGTGAATGGGCCAGAACGTGCATGCACTGCCAGACAGCCAAGGTTCAGCGGCACACCAAAGCCCCACCGCAGCAGTTCCATCCCGCCCACCGGCGTTTCGACCACATTCATGTGGATATCGTGGGCCCCCTGCCAGTGTCGCGCGGAGCGCGTTACCTCCTGACTATCGTGGACCGGTTCACAAGATGGCCAGAGGCGGTCCCGCTCACCGACACCACCTCCGAATCTTGCGCCCGAGCCCTGATCGCCACCTGGATATCCCGCTTTGGTGTACCAGCCCACATTACCTCCGACAGAGGCGCCCAGTTCACCTCCAGCCTGTGGTCAGCTATGGCCAGCCTTTTGGGGACTCAGCTGCACCACACCACTGCCTACCACCCACAGTCGAACGGGCTAGTGGAGCGTTTCCACCGTCACCTGAAGTCGGCCCTCATGGCCCGCCTGCGAGGAGCCAACTGGGCGGACGAGCTTCCCTGGGTCCTACTCGGCATCCGCAGAATGCCCAAGGACGACCTGCACGCCTCGTCGGCCGAGTTGGTATACGGCGCGCCCCTGGCCGTCCCCGGGGAGTTCCTAACAGCCCCACGGGGGCAAGAGGAAGAACCCGCTGCAGTCCTGGGCAGACTTCGCGAGAAGCTCGGTAACCTGGCCCCCATACCCACTTCACAGCATGGGCGGCACCCGACCTGCGTACCCAAAGACCTACGGAACTGTAAGTTTGTGTTTGTACGAAGGGGCGGGCATCGGCCACCGCTGCAGCGGCCATACGAGGGGCCGTTTATGGTGCTCCGGAACAACGGGTCCACGTTCGTGCTGGACATTGGGGGGAAGGAGGAGGTTTTCACGGTGGACCGCCTCAAGCCGGCCCATGTGGACCTGGCGCAACCGACCGAGTTTCCGGCGCCTCGGCGCAGAGGCCGACCTCCCAAGCAGGTTCTGGCCCAGGCTGTGGACATTGGGGGGTGTATCGCCGGTTCTGGGGGGGGGGGTTATGTGGCGGCTCATTTCCTAGCGTATTCGAACCGACTCACAATTAGATAGCCTACGGGGGTTTGCGAGCACAGAGCTTTGGAGCCTCTCGCCATGGGGGGCCGGTTGACAGAGGCTTAAAAGTGAGGCTGAAGTTTTCGAATAAAGTTTTTTCCTTCGACTGCAGTTACCGACTCCGTGTCGTAATTTTAGCGCTGCGTGTAGCACACCGCTACAATATATATTTTAATTGCCTATTATTTTACGTATATTCATATGTTTTCATTGTTCAGTGAAATAGTCCTTTTATTTTTCAGGTTGACAGCTGGCTGACGTTATTTTTGGTTTGCTGCTGGCGGCAAATTTAAGTTTGGCGTTTTTCATAAATACAAGAAGGACTCAAATAGACGTTGAGTATTTTACTTAAAAGTAACCTTCAACCCAACGTCTTTTTTTCGGAGTTCAAAATGTTTTTGTTGCATGCAGAAATGTAATTTTGTTTTCTCTGCAGGAGTTCATCAATTTCATAAATGCAACACATTATAGTTTGTTTATACATAGCATAAAGGCAAAACAAAATGTTGTATGCAGTGTTATTTCATTTTAAATGTCAAACGGGTTTTGCGGCTCCCAGTGTTTACTTTTCTGTGGGAAACGGGTCCAAGTGGCTCTTTCAGCGGTAAAGGTTGCCGACCCCTGGTCTAGGGACTCGCCCAGCTGTCCTTAAGGTTGATGGTATGTGATTTCAGGTTTTAGTTACCTGATGGGAGAGGGGAGATATCTGTGCAAAAACAACTTACTACTCAAATTCCCTTTAAGACCATAAGACAAAGGAGAATTCAGTCCATTGAGTCTGCTCTGCCATTCCATCATGGCTGATTTATTACCCTGGACAACAAAGATTTTGCTTCCTGAATACTTCTACATGTATTTTGGGCTGCTGATCATGAAAATCACCTATATTTTTTATTTCAATTCATAATTCAAGTCAATTAAAATGTTGCTCGCAAAGTAACGAAACAGTTTTCGGTCTTGTCCAGGCATGCCTGGGCACGCTGAGGCAGGCGAATCTGTACAGAAGGACAGGTTTTAGGAAGGCTATAAATTCCCGTGAAGAATTTCGAAATTTGAGACAGATGTTTCCCAGAATAATTGATGCCAAAAGAGACCTTGGGAATATCGGCCAGTGGTGGGAAGGGAGCAGGGAGGTTCACATCGATTGAATGATGTCCTTTGTCCACACTCCACTCTGTGCTGCTGAAATATTGCTGCTACACTGGCCTCACCCCAGACACCAGCAAACACCTCAGTAGCCTGGGCTGCAGGGGCAACTCAGTCACTGAGTCACACAGCACCACAGCACAGATACCCTACCATCCACATACGTGTCCAAACTTCTTTTAAACGCTGCAATCAAACCCACATCCACACTTACACTGGCAGCCCCTTCCACTCTCACCACCCTCTGAGTGAAGTTCCCTCTCATATTCCCCTTAAACATTTCACCTTTCACCTTTAGCCCTTGACCTCTAGTTCTAGACCAAGCCAACCTCAGTGGAAAAAGCCTGCTTGCATTTACCCTATCTATACCCCTCATAATTTTACATAATTCGATCAAATCACCCTTCAATCTCCAATGAATAAAGTCCAGACCTATTCAACCTTTCCCTTTGGCTTCTTCAGAACGGGACTGGTATTTTAGACACAAGGGCACAGATTAACAATTTAAATATTAAAGAGAGTAATTTTGTGAGAAATTGAATTTAACACATTATTGAAATGAGCAAGTGTCGCAGAATGGGCCCAAATTCATTTCCAGCTATTTAAAAACTGGTTATTCAGAGGTGATGGCAGGGACATTAAACGCAACAATATGCTGTATTAAAGAATCCTCACAGGTCCACAGGTATCTGACCCTGACCTTGTCATTACAGAGATACTGACGGAGGGGTACCGAGGGAGGGTCACACTGTGGAGGGGTGGTACCGAGGGAGGGTCACACTGAGGGATGGGTGGTACTGAGGGAGGGTCTCACTGTGGAGGGGTGGTACTGAGGGAGAGTCACACTGTGGGAGGAGTGGTATCGAGGGAGGGTCACAGTGTGGGAGGGGTGGTACCGAGGGAGGGTCACACTGAAGGATGGGTGGTACTGAGGGTCAGACTGTGGGAGGATTGGCACCGAGGGAGAGTCACAATGTGGGAGGGGTGGTACCGAGGGAGAGTCACACTGTGGGAGGGGTGGTACTGAGGGAGGGTCACACTGTGGGAGGGGTGGTACTGAGGGAGGGTCACAGTGTAGGAGGGGTGGTACTGAGGGAGGGTTACACTGTAGGAGGAGTGGTACCGAGGGAGGGTCACACTGTGGAGGGGTGGTACTGAGGGAGGGTCACACTGTGGGAGGGGTGGTACTGAGGGAGGGTTACACTGTGGGAGGGGTGGTACTGAGGGAGGGTCACACTGTGGGAGGGGTGGTACCGAGGGAGGGTCACACTGTGGAGGGGTGGTACTGAGGGAGGGTCACACTGTGGGAGGGGTGGTACCGAGGGAGGGTTACACTGTGGGAGGGGTGGTACCGAGGGAGGGTCACACTGTGGGGGTGGTACCGAGGGAGGGTTACACTGTGGGAGGGGTGGTACTGAGGGAGGGTCACACTGTGGGAGGGGTGGTACCGAGGGAGGGTCACACTGTGGGAGGGGTGGTACCGAGGGAGGGTTACACTGTGGGAGGGGTGGTACCGAGGGAGGGTTACAGTGTAGGAGGGGTGGTACCGAGGGAGGGTTACAGTGTAGGAGGGGTGGTACTGAGGGAGGGTCACACTGTGGGAGGGGTGGTACCGAGGGAGGGTTACACTGTGGGAGGGGTGGTACTGAGGGAGGGTTACAGTGTAGGAGGGGTGGTACTGAGGGAGGGTCACACTGTGGGAGGGGTGGTACTGAGGGAGGGTCACACTGTGGGAGGGGTGGTACCGAGGGAGGGTTACACTGTGGGAGGGGTGGTACTGAGGGAGGGTTACAGTGTAGGAGGGGTGGTACTGAGGGAGGGTCACACTGTGGGAGGGGTGGTACTGAGGGAGGGTCTCACTGTGGGAGGAGTGGTACTGAGGGAGAGTCACACTGTGGGAGGAGTGGTACTGAGGGAGAGTCACACTGTGGGAGGGGTGGTACTGTGGGAGGGTCACACTGTGGGAGGGGTGGTACTGAGGGAGGGTCACACTGTGGGAGGAGTGGTACTGAGGGAGAGTCACACTGTGGGAGGGGTGGTACTGTGGGAGGGTCACACTGTGGGAGGGGTGGTACTGAGGGAGGGTCTCACTGTGGGAGGGGTGGTACCAAGGGAGGGTCACACTGTGGGAGGAGTGGTACTGAGGGAGAGTCACACTGTGGGAGGAGTGGTACTGAGGGAGAGTCACACTGTGGGAGGGGTGGTACTGTGGGAGGGTCACACTGTGGGAGGGGTGGTACTGAGGGAGGGTCTCACTGTGGGAGGGGTGGTACCAAGGGAGGGTTACACTGTGGGAGAGTCTCACTGTGGGAGGGGTGGTACTGAGGGAGGGTTACACTGTGGGAGGGGTGGTACTGATGGAGGGTCACACTGTGGGAGGAGTGGTACTGAGGGAGGGTCGCAGTGTGGGAGGGGTGGTACTGAGGGAGTGTCACACTGTGGGAGGGGTGGTACTGAGGGAGGGTGGTACTGAGGGAGGGTCACACTGGAGGGGTGGTACTGAGGGAGGGTCACACTGTGGGAGGGGTGGTACTGAGGGAGGGTTACACTGTGGGAGGCGTGGTACCGAGGGAGGGTCACACTGTGGGAGGGGTGGTACCAAGGGAGGGTCACACTGTGGGAGGGGTGGTATCGAGGGAGGGTCGCACTGTGGGAGGGGTGGTACCAAGGGAGGGTCACACTGTGGGAGGGGTGGTACTGAGGGAGGGTCACACTGTGGGAGGGGTGGTATCGAGGGAGGGTCACACTGTGGGAGGGGTGGTACTGAGGGAGGGTTACACTGTGGGAGGGGTGGTACTGAGGAGGTGTGGTACTAAATGCATTATTGAGAACTCAGAAACTGATTTAAAGTTTTGCCTCTGTTTACCTTCTGGCAAACCTTATAATTTAATTTGAAATTGTACCTTTGTGAACCCAATCTTTGCCCTTCTGTAAATGTCTTTCTACAAGTTCAGGACTCTAATTTCTGATTTAATTGTTTCAGTCAGACTGAGTATAAAATTCGATCATGTACAATCAGTTCCCCCAGGGGCTTCGTTCTGCAACTGCTCATTAACCCTGTCTCCCTGGAGCAGCTGTTGCTGAGCACTGCCAGTGTCAGGCTTTGATTATATATGAGCAAGGGAGAGACACACTGTGAATCAAGGTAGCAGGTTTAAATGGGCTGAAAATGGCAGATGGAATTCAATGCAGACGAGTGTGGGGACCAACTGGGGGTGGTCTTACACAGTGAACGGTACGGTACTGAAGACTGTGTAGAACAAAGGGGTCTGTGAATACAGGTCCATAATTAATCGAAAGTGGTGTCACAGGTAGATAGGGTCATAAAGAAAAGTTCGGGTACATTGGCCTTTATAAATCAATGTGCTGAGTACAGGAGATGGGATGTTCTGTTGAAGTCATTGGTGAGGCCTAACTTGAAGTATTGTGGGAAGTTTTGGTCACCTACCTACAGGAAAGATGTAAACAATATGGAAAGAGTACAGAGAAGATTTACAAGGATGTTGCTGGGTCTGGAGGACTGGAGTTATAAGGAAAGATTGAATAGGTTAGGACTGTATCCCTTAGACATAGAAAGTTATGGGGGGGCTTGACTGAGGTACACAAAACTATGAGGGGAAGAGACAGGGTGAAGGCAAGCAGGCTTTTTCCACTGAGCTTCATAAGATCTTTACTCAGAGAGAGGTAGCTGTGTGGAACGAGCTTCCAGTAGAAGTGGTAGAGGCAGGTTCGGTATTGTCATTTAAAGTAAAATTGGATAGGTATATGGACAGGAAAGGAATGGAGGGTTATGGGCTGAGTGCGGGCCAGTGGGACTAGGTGAGTGTAAGCGTCGGCACGGACTAGAAGGGCCGAGAAGGCCTGTTTCCGTGCTGTAATTGTTATATGGTTATATCACAAGACAAAGGAGCAGAAGTAGGCCATTCAGCCCATCAAGTCTGCTCCGCCACTCCACCATGAGCTAAGCTATTCTCCTGTCTAGTTCCAATTTCTGGCTTTTTCTCCATATCCCTTGATACCCTGACTACTTAGATACCTATCAATCTCCTCCTTAAACACCCTCAATGATCGGGCCTCCACAGCTGTATGTGGCAACGAATTCCACAAATCCATGACCATCTGTCTAAAAAAACTTTCTCCTCATCTCTGTTTTAAATGGGTACCCTCTAATTCTAATACTCTTGTCCTGGACTCACTCACCAATGGAAACAGCCTTTCCACACCTACTCTGTCCAACCCTTTCAACATTTGAAATGTTTCTATGAGATCCGCTCTCTTTCTTCTATACTCTAATGAATACGATCCAAGAGCCGACAAACGCTCCTCATACGTTAGTCCCTGCAATCCAGGGATCATCCTCGTGAATCTTCTCTGAACTCTTTCCAACGTCAGCACATCCTTTCTAAGATTGGGGGCCCAAAACTGCACACAGTTGGGTGGGACTACCACAAGAGGTCATGGGTTAAGGGTGAAAGGTGAAATTTTTAAGGGGAACATGAGGGTTCATTCAGAGGGTTGTGACAGTGTGGAATGTGCTGTCAGGACAAGTGGTGTATCCAAGCGCGATTTCAACGTTTAAGAGAAGTTTGGATAGGGGTAGGGAGGGTGGCCTGGGTGCAGCTTAACAGTTTGACATAGACTAGATGGGCTGAAGACCCTGTTTCTGTCCTCAAAGTGTATTTATCTGATTCCCTCTCGAAGGCCACAATGCCTGTGTTCACCCCACCTGCAGGCATCACGTTCCAGATTCCAAACACTCACTGTGGAAAATCCTCCTCAGAGTCCTTGTTAAATCTCTCCCCCTTGTATTACTGCTGTGACCTCTGGCCGTCAGCCCCACCACCAACGGGAATAACTCCAGACTCCTCTCTGCCCAAATGCCCTGTCATTGTACATGTGTTCTGCACCTTCCCGTTTTCAGTGAAATACTCTGCCCCCAACTGCGGTGTCATCCACACATTTGCCGATCCAGTTTCAGCAAGGTCTTCTGTTGCTTGGTGCATCCCAGCTGTCATACACAAGCCTGGGCAGCAGGATACGGAGAACAAGCACGTAGCGGAATCCGCTTCTCCACACAGCTGATGGATCTAATGGAACGGCAGAGACCGATACAGTTTGGCACCAGCAGCATCGCAGGAGTTGCCAGTCAGCGTTGAACTCAATATAGGACTGTCTTGGGGACTCCCGCTCCAAATATTTCCTTGGAGTTTATTCCTGAAGCCTTCCCCATGAGCGGGTACAGCCTCAAGGCAGCAAAGGTTTGAGATCGGAGTTTTCCTTCCTCTAGATGAGCTGCCAACCACAGCTGACGAGCCCCATCTACCCCAAGCGACTGGTTTTAAGACACCAGTAACCCGCTTTTGCCCCTTCTCCTGTCAGTAGGAACGGTTCCACTGGGCTTGGTAGTTAAGCCATGGGTGAAGACGAGCTGGACTTGGTTGTCAGAGGCTATTTGAGACACACACCATTGGGAGCTTATCCCCATACACCCTCTGACTCCTCACCTGTGACAATGCTGTCTATTACACTATCATCCAGATCACTGACGTACAGTGGAGGACAAACAACAATGGACCCAGCAACGATGTAGGAAGGATGCTTCTTATGGTGGGAGAGGACACAGCCTCAGTATAGAGGGATCTCCTTTAAGAATGGAGATGAGGAGGAATTTCTTTAGCTAGAGAGTGGTGAATCTGTGGGATTCTTTGCCACAGGCAGCTGTGGAGACTAAATACTTTATATATATTTTAGGCAGAGGTGCTTGATTGGTCAGAATATGAAGGGATATGGGGAGAAGGCTGGAGATTGGCGCTGAGAGACAAATTGGATCAGCCATGATAAAATGGAGGAGCACACTTGAGGGGCCGAGTGGTCTAATTCTCTCCTATATCTTATGGCTGTACGTTAATCTTTGACACCCTGACTAACCAAGAATCTATCAACCTCTGCTTTAAATACACACAATGACTTGGTCTCCACAACCATCTGTGTCAACGCATTTCACAGATTCACCACCCTTGGCTAAGGAAACTCCTCATTTCTGTTCTAAGTGGATGCCTCTCTGTTCTGAAAATCCTCTCCACATCCACTCTATCTAGGCCTTTCAATATTCAATAGGTTTCAGTGAGATTCCCCCACCCGCCATCTTATTCTTCCAAACTCAGCAAGTACAGGCCCAGAGCCATCAAACACGCCTCATACATTAACCCTTTCATTCCCGGAATAATTTTTGTGTGCTTCCTCTCGACCTTCTCCGATGCCAGCACATCCTTTCTCAGATAAGGGTCCCAAACTGCTCACAATACTCCAAGTGTGAGTGATTTAGAGGGATATGGGCCAAACATATATGACTAGCATAGATGGGAATCCTGGTTGACATCGACAGGTTGGGCCAACAGTTCCTGTTTCTGTACAATGTAACTCTTTGACTCCAAGACATTTTTACCCCTAGCCTTCCCTGGTTCCAGTGATGGAGCCCAATTTTAAGTTTACCCAGGATTCCTCTGACTGCAGAAGGTGCCTGGGATGTTAAGCGTGTTCTTGCTTTGACTGACTCTAGCCAGCAGGAGGCAGTGTTTGCACTGGGATTGTGGCTTCCTGTGGAAATGATTGGTTATTCATTGTTTGGAGTAGCACGTTAATCAGAGCACTTAAATACCAGCCTCTTCTCAGAGTTTGTGTTACTTCCCCCAGTCTAGGGGAAATGCTAGAATGATCTTATTCAGATCTCTGATCTAGATCTCTAAGGTCATATGAGCATTTTTATTTTTATTCCTAATTCTGTGCTGAACTGCAGCTAACAGGCTCCTGGATCGACTGGGACTGGTTTCATGGCTGTGGGCTCACTTCCGTGAAATTCAGTTCCCAATGTTTTTTGCATGTTATGATTTGTTTTATTTTCCTCTGGGTGTTTTAACAGACTTCTTTTTTAAAACAGGTTCTGTTGGGTTTCTTTGTTTTGAGGCTGCCTGTAAGGAGTCGAATCTCAAGGTTGTATACAGCATGTATGTGTACTTCGGTCATAAATGTACTTTGAACTTTGAATACATGTTATTTCTCCCCGTGGAGATCATTCCGACTGGTTGCATCACTCCCTGTCATGGAGTTCCCATGCACAGAATATGAAATGTTGGAGAGGTTTGTAAACTCCGCCAGTTCCATCAGAGGCAGCAGCCTCCCGACCATCTAGGAAAGGCAGCATCCATCAGCACCCAGGACATACCCTTTTCTCAGTACTAGCATCAAGGAGAGGTACAGGAACCTGAAGACACATACCCAGTGTTTTAGGAGCAGCTTCTTCTTCCCCACCATCAGATTTCTGAATGATCCATGAACACTGCCTCTCTATTTTACTCTCTTTTTTCACCATTTATTTATTGTTTAATATTTCCTATTATAACGTAGTAACTTTTTATGTCTTACACAGTTCTGGTCTGGAAGAGAACAAATTTTGTAATAGAATATAAGAGCAGGGATGTGATGTTGAGGCTCTATAAGGCACTTGTGAGACCACACGGAGTATTGTAAAAAAAACACGAAATGCTGGCAGAACTCAGCAGGCCAGACAGCATCTATGGGAGGAGGTAGTGACGACATTTCGGACCAAAACCCTTCATCAACCTACTATTTCTTCGGCCCTGAAACTTTTGTACTGGCCTGCTAAGTTCTGCCAGCATTTTGTGTTTTTTATTTATCTCCAGCATCTGCAGATTCACTTGTGTTGCCTTGGAGTATTGTGTGCAGTTCTGGGCTCCTTATTTTAGAAAGGATATACAGACATTAGAGAGGGTTCAGAGAAGATTCATGAGAATGATTCCAGGAATGAAAGGTTTACCGTATGAGGAATGTCTGGCAGCTCTTGGGCTGTATTCCCTGGAGATCAGGAGAACAAGGGGGGATCTCATAGAAGCATTCCGCATGTTAAAAGGCCTGAAGAGATTAGATATGGCAAAATTATTTCCCATGGTAGGGGAGGTCGCAACTTCAGGATTGAAGGACATCCATTTAGAACTGAGATGCGGAGAAATTAATTCAGTCAGAGGGTGGTGAATCTGTGGAATTTGTTGCCACGAACGGCTGTGGAGGCCAAGTTATTGGGTATTTAAGGCAGAGATAGATAGGTTCTGGATTAGCCAGGGCATCAAAGGGTATGGGTTGAAGGCAGGGGAGTGGGGATGACTGGAAGAATTGGATCAGCCCATGATTGAATGGCAGAGCAGACTCGATGGGCTGAATAGCCTACCTCTGCTATATCTTATGGTCTAAATTTCACGACGTATGTTAATGGGAATAAATCTAATAGCTGAAGTGAGAATAGAATTTGCATGGTGGCACATGGGATTTGTTAATTAAATCAGGTGTGTATTTGTGATCACCTCCTCATCAGGGATGGACAGCCTGAGACTTGGGAGGTCCATTCAGCCTCAGCTGACTATCAGAAGTTGTGGGAGGAGGTGGGGAGAGTGAGCCCTGCCCAGTAACACTGTGTTGTGACCAGGTAGTGGGGAGAGTGAGTCCTGCCCAGTAACACTGTGTTGTGGGAGGAGATGGGGAGAGTGAGTCCTGCCCAGTAACACTGTGTTGTGACCAGGTAGTGGGGGGAGTGAGTCCTGCCCAGTAACACTGTGTTGTGGGAGGAGGTGGGGAGAGTGAGTCCTGCCCAGTAACACTGTGTTGTGACCAGGTAGTGGGGAGAGTGAGTCCTGCCCAGTAACACTGTGTTGTGACCAGGTAGTGGGGAGAGAGAGTCCTGCCCAGTAACACTGTGTTGTGACCAGGTAGTGGGGAGAGTGAGTCCTGCCCAGTAACACTGTGTTGTGGGAGGAGGTGGGGAGAGTGAGTCCTGCCCAGTAACACTGTGTTGTGACCAGGTAGTGGGGAGAGTGAGTCCTGCCCAGTAACACTGTGTTGTGACCAGGTAGTGGGGAGAGTGAGCCCTGCCCAGTAACACTGTGTTGTGGGAGGAGGTGGGGAGAGTGAGTCCTGCCCAGTAACACTGTGTTGTGGGAGGAGGTGGGGAGAGTGAGTCCTGCCCAGTAACACTGTGTTGTGACCAGGTAGTGGGGAGAGTGAGCCCTGCCCAGTAACACTGTGTTGTGACCAGGTAGTGGGGAGAGAGAGTCCTGCCCAGTAACACTGTGTTGTGACCAGGTAGTGGGGAGAGTGAGTCCTGCCCAGTAACACTGTGTTGTGGGAGGAGGTGGGGAGAGTGAGTCCTGCCCAGTAACACTGTGTTGTGACCAGGTAGTGGGGAGAGTGAGTCCTGCCCAGTAACACTGTGTTGTGACCAGGTAGTGGGGAGAGTGAGCCCTGCCCAGTAACACTGTGTTGTGGGAGGAGGTGGGGAGAGTGAGTCCTGCCCAGTAACACTGTGTTGTGGGAGGAGGTGGGGAGAGTGAGTCCTGCCCAGTAACACTGTGTTGTGACCAGGTAGTGGGGAGAGTGAGCCCTGCCCAGTAACACTGTGTTGTGACCAGGTAGTGGGGAGAGTGAGTCCTGCCCAGTAACACTGTGTTGTGACCAGGTAGTGGGGAGAGAGAGTCCTGCCCAGTAACACTGTGTTGTGGGAGGAGGTGGGGAGAGTGAGTCCTGCCCAGTAACACTGTGTTGTGGGAGGAGGTGGGGAGAGAGAGTCCTGCCCAGTAACACTGTGTTGTGGGAGGAGGTGGGGAGAATGAGTCCTGCCCAGTAACACTGTGTTGTGACCAGGTAGTGGGGAGAGAGAGTCCTGCCCAGTAACACTGTGTTGTGGGAGGAGGTGGGGGGAGTGAGTCCTGCCCAGTAACACTGTGTTGTGACCAGGTAGTGGGGAGAGAGAGTCCTGCCCAGTAACACTGTGTTGTGGGAGGAGGTGGGTAGAGAGAGTCCTGCCCAGTAACACTGTGTTGTGGGAGGAGGTGGGGAGAGTGAGTCCTGCCCAGTAACACTGTGTTGTGACCAGGTAGTGGGGAGAGTGAGCCCTGCCCAGTAACACTGTGTTGTGACCAGGAAGTGGGGAGAATGAGTCCTGCCCAGTAACACTGTGTTGTGACCAGGTAGTGGGGAGAGTGAGTCCTGCCCAGTAACACTGTGTTGTGGGAGGAGGTGGGGGGAGTGAGTCCTGCCCAGTAACACTGTGTTGTGACCAGGTAGTGGGGAGAGTGAGTCCTGCCCAGTAACACTGTGTTGTGGGAGGAGGTGGGGGGAGTGAGTCCTGCCCAGTAACACTGTGTTGTGACCAGGTAGTGGGGAGAGAGAGTCCTGCCCAGTAACACTGTGTTGTGGGAGGAGGTGGGGAGAGTGAGTCCTGCCCAGTAACACTGTGTTGTGACCAGGTAGTGGGGAGAGTGAGTCCTGCCCAGTAACACTGTGTTGTGGGAGGAGGTGGGGAGAGTGAGTCCTGCCCAGTAACACTGTGTTGTGACCAGGTAGTGGGGAGAGTGAGTCCTGCCCAGTAACACTGTGTTGTGGGAGGAGGTGGGGAGAGTGAGTCCTGCCCAGTAACACTGTGTTGTGACCAGGTAGTGGGGAGAGTGAGTCCTGCCCAGTAACACTGTGTTGTGACCAGGTAGTGGGGAGAGTGAGTCCTGCCCAGTAACACTGTGTTGTGACCAGGTAGTGGGGAGAGTGAGTCCTGCCCAGTAACACTGTGTTGTGGGAGGAGGTGGGGAGAGTGAGTCCTGCCCAGTAACACTGTGTTGTGACCAGGTAGTGGGGAGAGTGAGTCCTGCCCAGTAACCACTCCATGGCGAGTTATCCAGCAACGATGTTTCTCACAGTATGAGAGTTCTGCACCAGAGGACATAGCCTTAGAACACAAGTATGTCCCTTTAAGACCGGGATGAGGAGAATTTTCTTTAGCCAGAGGGTTCAAAGTTCAATGTAAAATTATTATCAGAGTACATACATACAGGGTGGTGAATCTGTGGAATTCTTTGCCACAGATGGCTGTGGAGGCCAAGTCATTGGGTCTATTTAAAGTGGAATTGATAGGTTCTTGATTAATCAGGGTGTCAAAGATTCTGGGGAGAAGGCAGGAGAATGGGGTTGAGAAGGATCATTAATTAGACTTGATGGAATGAATGGCCTAATTCTGCTATCACCCTTATGGCCTTGCACTTCATTATCAACCAGCTCTGCACTTTCTCTGTTCTCTGTAGCTGTTACACTTTATTCTGCATTGTTCTACCTCAATGCACTGTGTAATGATCTGATCTGTATGAACAGTATACAAGACAAGCTTTTTACATGTGACAATAATAAACTAATTCCAATTCCATGGACCACTGCAGGGCACTGCAGGGTCCTTTGACCCATGATATTAGGAGTGTGAGAAGGCAGATTCCACAGCATGCCTGCGAGGGAATTGAGAAGAACCCGCCTGGAATGGTTTCCTGCCTGAGCAAGGAGCTGGAGCTGCTGGGCGGGGCTGTCAACAGTGGCTGGAAGCTGACCTACCAACACCGCTCACTCTGTGTGGCCAGGCAAGATTCATTCTCTCTGGCAGAAGGGAAATTACTTATTAATATAAGAGATACCAGTCGCTACATGGAATCCAGACGTGAACTCCGGAAAGCCATTAAGGCGCCAAGAGGCAATATCGAGCCAAGTTGGAAGCCCAGGCTAACCAGAGGGATGCCAGTAGACCATGGCAGGGTCCAAATGAGATCACTGGGCGCAAAGAAAAGGCTGGGAATATCAATAACTGTAGCGCTTCTCTTCCTGACGAATTTAATGTATTCTACGCAAGATTCGAACAGAAGAGAAGCGTCCCGCCCCCACTGGATGAACCGGACCTGGTGGCATCAAGATTCATCGTCACTGAGGAAGACGTTAGAAGAGCCTTCCTGAAGATAAATCCAAGGAAGGCGACGGGCCCAGATGGCGTCCCAGGACGGGTTCTCCGGGTCTGTGCAAGCGAGCTAGCTGGAGTGTTTGCTGACATCTTCAACTGCTCCCTGCTTTGGTCTAAGATCCCCTCAGGTTTTAAGAAGGCAACAATAATCCCGGTGCTGAAGAAAAGCAAGGTGGCATGCCTGAATGACTATCGACCTGTGGCTCTGACATCAATTACTATGAAGTGCTTCGAGCGATTAGTTATGGGACACATCAACCATAATCTACGGTCAACCTCAACGCTTTGCAATTTGCCTACTGGAGCAACAGGTCAATGGCAGATGCCATCTCTCTGGCACTACATTCCTCCTTAGAACACCTGGAGAATAAAGACGCATACATAAGGCTCCTTTTCATCGACTACTGCTCTGCCTTTAATACCATCATTCCAAATAAACTGATTCCTAAGCTCCAGAACCTGGGTCTTAGCATTCAGCTCTGCAGCTGGATCTTCAACTTCCTCACAGACAGGACCCAGGCTGTAAAAATAGGGGACAAGCTCTCCTCTACAATCACTCTGAGCACCGGTGCCCCACAAGGCTGTGTACTCAGCCCCCTGCTGTACTCACATGATTGTACATACATGATTGTGTAGCCAAGTTTGGTTTGTGTGATGTGCTGGGCTAGGTTCACGATCTTCTGCAGCTTCTTCCAGTCTTCGACGGGACAACGTCCATACCAGGTTGTGATGCACCCTAGAAGAATGCTTTAGGGGACAGGCCAAATTTCTTCAGCTGTCTCAGGATATAAAGGTGCTGGTGGGCCCTCTTGGCAGTGGACTCTGCTTGGTTAGACCAAGTCAGGTCATTTGTGATATTCACCCCGAGGAACTTAAAGCTTTTGACCTGTTCCACCTGCGTACCACCTGGTATGGAAGTTGTCCTGTCCAAGACAGGAAGAAGCTGCAGAAGATCGTGAACATAGCCCAGCACATCACACAAACCAATCTTCCATCCTTGGACTCACTTTACACCACACGCTGTTGGAGCAGTGCTGCCAGGATAATCAAGGATAAGTCCCACCCAGCCAACACTTCCCTCCAGGAGCTGGTTCAGGAGCATGAAAATACATACGGCCAGATTTGGGAACAGCTTCTTTCCAACTGTGATAAGACTGCTGAACAGATCCTGACCCGGATCTGGGCCGTACCTTCCAAATATCCAGACCTGACTTGCACTACCGTATTTTTCCTTTTCTATTTTCTAATTATGATTTATAATTTAAATTTTTATTATATTTACATCGATTTGTACTTCAGGGAGCGCGAAGCGCAGAATCAAATATCACTGTGATGATTGTACACTCCAGTATCAATTGTTTGGTGACAATAAAAGTATTTGTATTTGTATTATGCATACACGGATTTATAATTCAATATGACAAGTATAACTTTCCCTTTTCCCTTTTCCATAAATTCACCACCCTTTGGCTAAAGAAATTTCTCCACATCTCTATTTTGAAAGGGCACCCTTTATCCATGTCCTAGACTCTCCCACCATGGGAAACATCCTTTCCACATCTACTCTGTCTAGGCCTTTCAACATTCGAAAGCTTGCAAGGAGATCCCCCTTCATCCTTAATTCCAGTGAGTACAGACCCAGAGCCATCAAATGTTCCTCGTATGTTAACCCTTTCATTCTTGGAATCATCCTTGTGAACCTCCTCTGAACTCACCCCAATGCCAGCATATCTTTTCTAAGATGAGGAGCCCAAAACTGTTCACAATACTCAAGGTGAGGCCTCATGAGTGACTTATAAAGCCTCAACATCATATCCTTCTTCACAAGAACTCCCAAGTCCCTTTGCATTTCAGATTTTTGGATTTTTTTCTCAGTTTAGAAAATAGGCCGCTCGTTTATTTCTGATGACCACGCATTTTCCAACATTGTATTTCATTTGCCACTTTCTTGCCCATTCTCCAAATCTGTCTAAGTCCTTCTGCATCCTACCTGTTTCCTCAACACTACCTGCCCCTCCACCAATCTTCGTATCATCTGCAAACTTGGCAACAAAGCCACCTATTCCATCATCTAAATCATTGATATACAGCATAAAAAGAAGTGGTCCCAACATTGACACCTACGGAACACCATTAGTCACTGGCAGCCAACCAGAAAAGGATCCTTTTATTCCCACTCACTGCCTCCTACCAATCAGCCAGTGCTCTAACCATGTTAGTAACTTTCCTGTAATACCATGGGCTCTTAACTTGGTAAGCAGCCTCATGTGTGGCACCTTGTCAAAGGCCTTCTGAAAGTCCAAATATACAACCACCCACTGCATCCCCTTTATCTATCCTACTTGTAATCTCCTCGAAGAATTCCAACAGGTTCATCAGGCAGGATTTTCACTGAAGGAAACCATGCTGACTTTGTCCTATCTTGTCCTGTGTCACCAAGTACTCCATCACCTCATCCTTACAAAATCGACTCCAACATCTTCCCAACCACTGAGGTCAGGCTAACTGGTCTATAATTTCCTTTCTGCTGCCTTCCTCCTTTCTTAAAGAGTGGAGTGACATTTGCAATTTTCCAGTCCTTTGGCATCATGCCAGAGTCCAATGACTTCTGAAAGATCATTTCTAACGCCACTACAATCTCTAACGCTATCTCTTTTAGAACCCTAAGGTGCAGTTCATCTGGTTCAGGTGACTTATATACCTTTAGGTCTTTCAGCTTTTGAGCACCTTCTCCCTTGTAACAGTAACTGCACCCACTTCTCTTCCTTCACACACTACATCATCTGGCACACTGCTAGTGTCTTCCAGAGTGAAGATTGAGGTAAAATACTCATTTTGTTCATGAGCCATCTCTTTGTCCCCCATTATTATTTCTCTTGCCTCATTTTCTAGCGGTCCTATATCCACTCTCATTTCTCTTTTATTTTTAACATACTTGAAAAAAATTTTACTATCCACTTGGATATTATTTGCTAGCCTGTTGTCATATTCATCCTTTCCCTTCTAATTATTTTTTTTAGCTGCTCTCTGTAGGTTTTTAAAAACTTCCTAATCCTCTATCTTCCCAGTGATTTTTGCTTTGTTATATGCCCTTTCTTTTGTTTTTACAATAGCTTTGACTTCCAATGTCAGTCATGGTTGTACTATTTTACTATTTGCGAATTTCTTTTTTTTTGGGATACACATGTCCTGCACTTTTCCCATGTTCTCTAGAAATGTACACCATTGCTGCTCCTTGATATCTCTGCCAGCATCTCCTTCCAATTTATGTTGGCCAACTCCTCTCTCATACCAATGTAATTTCCCTTACTCCACTGAAGGTGGAGGTGGCACACATGAGGCTGTTCAACAAGCTATGAGCCCATGGTGTTCCAGGAAAGATTCTTGCATGGGTAAAGCAGTAGGTGATTCGCAGGAGGCAAAGAGTGGGAATAAAGGGAATCTTTTTTGGCTGGCTGCCTGTACCTAATGATGTTCCACAGAGGTCTGTGTTGGGAGCAACTTGTTATATGGCAATGACTTGGATGATGGAATTGATGGCATTGTTGCAGAGTTTGCAAATGATATGAAGATGGGTGGAGTAGACAGTAGTTTTGAGGAAGTAGAGAGGCTACAAAAGGACTTAGACAGATTAGGAGAATGAATAAAGAAATGGCAGATGGAATATTGTGTTGGGAAGTGCACTTTGGTCAAAGAAATGAAATGGTTCCTTTTTTTCTAACTGGAGAGAAAATACAAATAAACTGCAGCACAAAGGGATTTGGGAATCTTCGTGCAGAATTCCCTAACGGTTAATTTGCAGGTTGAGTCTTGTATATAAAAACGAGGATGTAATGTTGAAACTTTATAAAGCATTTGTGAGGCTTCACTTGGAGTTTTTGTGTAGTTTTGGGCCTCTTACCTTAGAAAGGATGAGCTGAAACTGGGGAGGGTTCAAAGGAGGTTCACAAAAGTGATTCCAGGATTAAACAGCTTGTTATATGAAGGGCATTTGATGGCTCTAGGTCTGTATTCACTAGAAAAATGAGGTGTGATCTCATTGAAACCTAGCAAATGGTGAAAGACCTTGATAGAGTGGTTGTGGAGAGGATGTTTCCTATAGTGGGGGAGTCTAGGACCAGAGGACACAGATAGAGTGGATGTGGAGAGGATGTTTCCTATAGTGGGGGAGTCTAGGACCAGAGGACACAGATAGAGTGGATGTGGAGAGGATGTTTCCTATAGTGGGGGAGTCTAGGACCAGAGGACACAGATAGAGTGGATGTGGAGAGGATGTTTCCTATAGTGGGGGAGTCTAGGACCAGAGGACACAGATAGAGTGGATGTGGAGAGGATGTTTCCTATAGTGGGGTAGTCTAGGACCAGAGGACACAGATAGAGTGGATGTGGAGAGGATGTTTCCTATAGTGGGGGAGTCTAGGACCAGAGGACACAGATAGAGTGGATGTAGAGAGGATGTTTCCTATAGTGGGGGAGTCTAGGACCAGAGGACACAGATAGAGTGGGTGTGGAGAGGATGTTTCCTATAGTGGGGGAGTCTAGGACCAGAGGACACAGATAGAGTGGATGTGGAGAGGATGTTTCCTATTGTGGGGGAGTCTAGGACCAGAGGGCACAGATAGAGTGGATGTGGAGAGGATGTTTCCTATAGTGGGGGAGTCTAGGACCAGAGGACACAGATAGAGTGGATGTGGAGAGGATGTTTCCTATAGTGGGGGAGTCTAGGACCAGAGGACACAGATAGAGTGGATGTGGAGAGGATGTTTCCTATAGTGGGGGAGTCTAGGACCAGAGGACACAGATAGAGTGGATGTGGAGAGGATGTTTCCTATTGTGGGGGAGTCTAGGACCAGAGGGCACAGATAGAGTGGATGTGGAGAGGATGTTTCCTATAGTGGGGGAGTCTAGGACCAGAGGACACAGATAGAGTGGATGTGGAGAGGATGTTTCCTATTGTGGGGGAGTCTAGGACCAGAGGGCACAGATAGAGTGGATGTGGAGAGGATGTTTCCTATAGTGGGGGAGTCTAGGACCAGAGGACACAGATAGAGTGGATGTGGAGAGGATGTTTCCTATAGTGGGGGAGTCTAGGACCAGAGGACACAGATAGAGTGGATGTGGAGAGGATGTTTCCTATTGTGGGGGAGTCTAGGACCAGAGGACACAGATAGAGTGGATGTGGAGAGGATGTTTCCTATAGTGGGGGAGTCTAGGACCAGAGGACACAGATAGAGTGGATGTGGAGAGGATGTTTCCTATAGTGGGGAGTCTAGGACCAGAGGACACAGATAGAGTGGATGTGGAGAGGATGTTCCCTATAGTGGGGGAGTCTAGGACAAGAGGACACAGATAGAGTGGATGTGGAGAGGATGTTTCCTATAGTGGGGAGTCTAGGACAAGAGGACACAGATAGAGTGGATGTGGAGAGGATGTTTCCTATTGTGGGGGAGTCTAGGACCAGAGGACACAGATAGAGTGGGTGTGGAGAGGATGTTTCCTATAGTGGGGAGTCTAGGACAAGAGGACACAGATAGAGTGGATGTGGAGAGGATGTTTCCTATAGTGGGGGAGTCTAGGACCAGAGGACACAGATAGAGTGGGTGTGGAGAGGATGTTTCCTATAGTGGGGGAGTCTAGGACCAGAGGACACAGATAGAGTGGATGTGGAGAGGATGTTTCCTATAGTGGGGGAGTCTAGGACCAGAGGACACAGATAGAGTGGATGTGGAGAGGATGTTTCCTATAGTGGGGGAGTCTAGGACCAGAGGACACAGATAGAGTGGATGTGGAGAGGATGTTTCCTATAGTGGGGGAGTCTAGGACCAGAGGACACAGATAGAGTGGGTGTGGAGAGGATGTTTCCTATAGTGGGGGAGTCTAGGACCAGAGGACACAGATAGAGTGGATGTGGAGAGGATGTTTCCTATAGTGGGGGAGTCTAGGACCAGAGGACACAGATAGAGTGGATGTGGAGAGGATGTTTCCTATAGTGGGGGAGTCTAGGACCAGAGGACACAGATAGAGTGGATGTGGAGAGGATGTTTCCTATAGTGGGGGAGTCTAGGACCAGAGGACACAGATAGAGTGGATGTGGAGAGGATGTTTCCTATAGTGGGGGAGTCTAGGACCAGAGGACACAGATAGAGTGGATGTGGAGAGGATGTTTCCTATAGTGGGGGAGTCTAGGACCAGAGGACACAGATAGAGTGGATGTAGAGAGGATGTTTCCTATAGTGGGGGAGTCTAGGACCAGAGGACACAGATAGAGTGGGTGTGGAGAGGATGTTTCCTATAGTGGGGGAGTCTAGGACCAGAGGACACAGATAGAGTGGATGTGGAGAGGATGTTTCCTATTGTGGGGGAGTCTAGGACCAGAGGGCACAGATAGAGTGGATGTGGAGAGGATGTTTCCTATAGTGGGGGAGTCTAGGACCAGAGGACACAGATAGAGTGGATGTGGAGAGGATGTTTCCTATAGTGGGGGAGTCTAGGACCAGAGGACACAGATAGAGTGGATGTGGAGAGGATGTTTCCTATAGTGGGGGAGTCTAGGACCAGAGGACACAGATAAAGTGGATGTGGAGAGGATGTTTCCTATTGTGGGGGAGTCTAGGACCAGAGGGCACAGATAGAGTGGATGTGGAGAGGATGTTTCCTATAGTGGGGGAGTCTAGGACCAGAGGACACAGATAGAGTGGATGTGGAGAGGATGTTTCCTATTGTGGGGGAGTCTAGGACCAGAGGGCACAGATAGAGTGGATGTGGAGAGGATGTTTCCTATAGTGGGGGAGTCTAGGACCAGAGGACACAGATAGAGTGGATGTGGAGAGGATGTTTCCTATAGTGGGGGAGTCTAGGACCAGAGGACACAGATAGAGTGGATGTGGAGAGGATGTTTCCTATTGTGGGGGAGTCTAGGACCAGAGGACACAGATAGAGTGGATGTGGAGAGGATGTTTCCTATAGTGGGGGAGTCTAGGACCAGAGGACACAGATAGAGTGGATGTGGAGAGGATGTTTCCTATAGTGGGGAGTCTAGGACCAGAGGACACAGATAGAGTGGATGTGGAGAGGATGTTCCCTATAGTGGGGGAGTCTAGGACAAGAGGACACAGATAGAGTGGATGTGGAGAGGATGTTTCCTATAGTGGGGAGTCTAGGACAAGAGGACACAGATAGAGTGGATGTGGAGAGGATGTTTCCTATAGTGGGGGAGTCTAGGACCAGAGGACACAGATAGAGTGGATGTGGAGAGGATGTTTCCTATAGTGGGGGAGTCTAGGACCAGAGGACACAGATAGAGTGGATGTGGAGAGGATGTTTCCTATAGTGGGGGAGTCTAGGACCAGAGGACACAGATAGAGTGGATGTGGAGAGGATGTTTCCTATAGTGGGGGAGTCTAGGACCAGAGGACACAGATAGAGTGGATGTAGAGAGGATGTTTCCTATAGTGGGGGAGTCTAGGACCAGAGGACACAGATAGAGTGGGTGTGGAGAGGATGTTTCCTATAGTGGGGGAGTCTAGGACCAGAGGACACAGATAGAGTGGATGTGGAGAGGATGTTTCCTATTGTGGGGGAGTCTAGGACCAGAGGGCACAGATAGAGTGGATGTGGAGAGGATGTTTCCTATAGTGGGGGAGTCTAGGACCAGAGGACACAGATAGAGTGGATGTGGAGAGGATGTTTCCTATAGTGGGGGAGTCTAGGACCAGAGGACACAGATAGAGTGGATGTGGAGAGGATGTTTCCTATAGTGGGGGAGTCTAGGACCAGAGGACACAGATAAAGTGGATGTGGAGAGGATGTTTCCTATTGTGGGGGAGTCTAGGACCAGAGGGCACAGATAGAGTGGATGTGGAGAGGATGTTTCCTATAGTGGGGGAGTCTAGGACCAGAGGACACAGATAGAGTGGATGTGGAGAGGATGTTTCCTATTGTGGGGGAGTCTAGGACCAGAGGGCACAGATAGAGTGGATGTGGAGAGGATGTTTCCTATAGTGGGGGAGTCTAGGACCAGAGGACACAGATAGAGTGGATGTGGAGAGGATGTTTCCTATAGTGGGGGAGTCTAGGACCAGAGGACACAGATAGAGTGGATGTGGAGAGGATGTTTCCTATTGTGGGGGAGTCTAGGACCAGAGGACACAGATAGAGTGGATGTGGAGAGGATGTTTCCTATAGTGGGGGAGTCTAGGACCAGAGGACACAGATAGAGTGGATGTGGAGAGGATGTTTCCTATAGTGGGGAGTCTAGGACCAGAGGACACAGATAGAGTGGATGTGGAGAGGATGTTCCCTATAGTGGGGGAGTCTAGGACAAGAGGACACAGATAGAGTGGATGTGGAGAGGATGTTTCCTATAGTGGGGAGTCTAGGACAAGAGGACACAGATAGAGTGGATGTGGAGAGGATGTTTCCTATTGTGGGGGAGTCTAGGACCAGAGGACACAGATAGAGTGGGTGTGGAGAGGATGTTTCCTATAGTGGGGAGTCTAGGACAAGAGGACACAGATAGAGTGGATGTGGAGAGGATGTTTCCTATAGTGGGGGAGTCTAGGACCAGAGGACACAGATAGAGTGGGTGTGGAGAGGATGTTTCCTATAGTGGGGGAGTCTAGGACCAGAGGACACAGATAGAGTGGATGTGGAGAGGATGTTTCCTATTGTGGGGGAGTCTAGGACCAGAGGACACAGATAGAGTGGGTGTGGAGAGGATGTTTCCTATAGTGGGGAGTCTAGGACCAGAGGACACAGATAGAGTGGATGTGGAGAGGATGTTCCCTATAGTGGGGGAGTCTAGGACAAGAGGACACAGATAGAGTGGATGTGGAGAGGATGTTTCCTATAGTGGGGGAAGTCTAGGACCAGAGGACACAGATAGAGTGGGTGTGGAGAAGATGTTTCCTATAGTGGGGAGTCTAGGACCAGAGGACACAGATAGAGTGGATGTGGAGAGGATGTTTCCTATAGTGGGGGAGTCTAGGACCAGAGGACACAGATAGAGTGGATGTGGAGAGGATGTTCCCAATAGTGGGGTCTAGGACCAGAGGACACAGATAGAGTGGATGTGGAGAGGATGTTTCCTATAGTGGGGGAGTCTAGGACCAGAGGACACAGATAGAGTGGATGTGGAGAGGATGTTTCCTGTAGTGGGGGAGTCTAGGACCAGAGGACACAGATAGAGTGGATGTGGAGAGGATGTTTCCTATTGTGGGGGAGTCTAGGACCAGAGGACACAGATAGAGTGGGTGTGGAGAGGATGTTTCCTATAGTGGGGAGTCTAGGACAAGAGGACACAGATAGAGTGGTTGTGGAGAGGATGTTTCCCTTTGGTGGTAAAGTCTAAGACCAGAGGACAGAGCTTCCAAATGGGGGGGGGGGGGGTGTCCTTTTAGAACGGAGATGAGGAGGAATTTCTTTAGCCAGAGAGTAGTGAATGTGTGGAATTCATTGTCACAGGCAACTGTGTAGGACCAGCCTTTATGTATATTTAAGGCAGAGGCTGATAGATTCTTCTTTGTTCAGGGATGAAGGGACATGGGGAGAAAGCAGGAAATTGGGGCTGAGAGCAAAAATGAATCAGCCGTGATGAAATAGAGGAGCAGATTCGTTGGGCCAAATGGCCTCATTGTTCCTATATCTAATGGTCTCTTTGCCTCAGCTACCTATCTCCTTCCTCTGGTTTCCCTCCTCCTTCCATTTCTCCCATAGTCTTTCCAGATTCCTTCATCTGCAGCCCTTTATCATTTCCGCCTATCACTTCTCCCGTTTTTCACTTCATCCCCTCCTCCACACCCACCTTCCCTCTCACCTATCATCGGTCAGTTTGGACTCCTTCCCTTCCCACATTTTCTTATTCTGGCTTCTTCCCCCTTCCTTTCCAGTCCCAATGAAGGGTCTCAGTTCAAAACTTTGTTTATTCCTCCCACAGCTCTGCCTGACCTGCTGAGTCTCTGCAGCAGTTGGTGTGTGTGACTCACTCACAGTACAGCCCCAGTCTGAGAGAAGCAAAGCACTGAACGATCTCTCAACGTTCCTTGCATGTTCTGGGATCCTGCTGGCTTCTGCTGTGTCATGGCTGTGAGATGGTTTCATGCTTAAATTGATTCATTCCCAGCATAGATTAGTTCACCTCAGTCAGCTCTTCCTTCCTGATCTGATTCTAGATGTGATTGGCACATATGAGTGGTGTTACAGAGTCACAGAATCATATAGCATGGAAAAAATCTTGTCCCTGTTGACCAAGATGTTGATCTAAGCGAGTCCCATTTGCTCACATTTGGTCAATATTATTCTAAAGCCATAAGGTTCTGCAGATGCTGGAAATCCAGAGCAACACACAGAAAATGCTGGAGGAATTCAGCAGGTCAGGCAGCATCAGTGGAAGTGAATAAGCTGTTGACGTTTCAAGTCAAGACCTTTCTTCAGTTCTCTTATAACCATATAACAATTACAGCACAGAAACAGGCCATCTCTGCCCTTCTAGTCCGTGCTGACGCTTACACTCACCTAGTCCCACTGACCTGCACTCAGCCCGTAACCCTCCATTCCTTTCCTGTCCATAAACCTATCCAATTTTACTTTAAATGACAATACCGAACCTGCCTCTACCACTTCTACTGGAAGCTCATTCCACACAGCTACCACCCTCTGAGTAAAGAAATTCCCCCTCATGTTACCCTTAAACTTTTTCCCCCTAACTCTCAAATCATGTCCTCTTGTTTGAATAATCTTAACCTCTCCTATCCACGTACTTGTCTAAGTGCATTTTAACCAACTTTGTAGCTGCCCCAACCAACTGCTCCATACATAAGACCAGAGGACACAGTGTCAGGGATAGAGGGATGGAATGGAGATGAGAAGAAATTTCTTCAGCCAGAGACTGGTGAATCTGTGGAATTTGTTGTCACAGGCAGCTGTGGAGGGAAAGTCTTTATCTATATTTAAGGCAGAGGTTGATAGATTCTTGATTGGTCAGGGCATGAAGAGATACAGGGAAAAGGCAGGAGATTGGTGCTGAGAAGGAAAATGAATCAGTCATGATGAAATTGCGGACAGGCTGGATGGGCCAAATGGCCTAATTCTGTTCTTATTTCTTTAGGTCTTATGGTTTATACTCACCACCTGCTGGGTGAAGACGTTGGCCCTCATGTCCTCTTTAAATCTATCCTCTCTCGTCTTGAACCAGTACCTTTTATTTTCAGCCACACCTACAGTGAGCAGCCACCTTATCTCTGTCCCTCGTGATTTATAAACTTCTATAAGGCCACTCTTCATCTCCCTCATTCCAGGGAAAATTGCCTCAGCCTGCTGGCAGCTCTTTACAATTCAAGCATCCTGTCTGGTGACATCCTTGTCAATCGAACAAGCAATGTGAAAGAAAGACAAATGGAGCAAATTAAATCATAATTAATTCTGAGAAGATGAGCTTAAAGTCCTTGAAAGTCAGCCTGGAATCAGTTCAGAGTCGAGGTGAGTGAAGTTATCCACACTGGCTCAGGAGCCTGACGGTTGTAGGGTAATAACTGTTCCTGAACCAGGGTGTGTGGGACCTAAGGCTCCTGTTCCTCCTGTCCGATGGTAGCAGTGAGGAGGGATCATGGCCTGGATGGTGATGGATGCTGCTTTCTTGTGGCAGTGCTCCTCGTAGATGTGCTCCATGGTGGGGAGGGCTTTGCCTGTGATGGATTGGTTTGAGCTGCTGGTTAAATACTTGTTCACAACAGACAGATCACGGAGTGTAAATGATCTGCCGTGCTGTGGGATGTCTGTAGGCATACGGTGCACAAGACTGCCTGTTTCAACATGACTTTCCACACAACTAAAGCCAGGCAGTATCTGATTAAGACCCACAGGTCCCATGGTACTAGAATTTAGCAATTTCAAACTTGTCAGGTAAGCCATTTGCATAAAATCTATAATTTCTTGTCAGAGTGTTTCAGAATTAATTGTGGAATGGTATTAGCGTGAAATGAGCTGGGAGATCAGTCCCTCTACACAGAGCTGGGTGAAGTATTAAAGGTCTAAATTGTTAAATCAATAACACACGACACTAAAAGACTAAATGAGATGTGACAATTAATTGGGATTAAAGGGCAAGGTGAGTGAGGTCACAGAGAACACTCCGAGCAAACAGAGGGGGCATCTTCAATCAAGACCCCACTTTCAATGCACACAACCACTGAGGCTCCGTCGGACGGGGTCGACCATGGACGTGGTGTCCCAGTTGTCTACATATACACAAGCCGTCTACATATACACAAGCCGTCTACATATACTCAAGCTGTCTACATATACACAAGCCATCTACATATACACTAGCTGTCTACATATACACAAGCCATCTTCATATACACAAGCCGTCTACTTGCACACTAGCTGTCTACATATACACAAGCCGTCTACATGTACACTAGCCGTTTACATGTACACTAGCTGTCTACATATACACAAGCCGTCTACATATACTCAAGCCGTCTACATATACACAAGCCATCTACATATACACTAGCTGTCTACATATACACAAGTCATCTACATATACACAAGCCGTCTACATGTACACAAGCTGTATACATATACACAAACCGTCTACATATACACACGCCATCTACATATACTCAAGCTGTCAACATGTACACAAGCCGTCTACATGTACACAAGCCATCTACATATACACAAACCGTCTACATATACACAAGCCATCTACATATACTCAAGCTGTCAACATGTACACAAGCCTTCTACATGTACACAAGCCATCTACATATACACAAGCCGTCTACATATACTCAAGCCGTCTACATATACACAAGCTGTCTACATATACTCAAGCCGTCTACATATACACAAGCTGTCTACATATACACAAGCCGTCTACATATACACTAGCTATCTACATATACACTAGCTATCTACATATACACAAGCCGTCTACATGTACACAAGCCGTCTACATATACACAAGCAATCTACATATACTCAAGCCGTCTACATATACACAAGCCGCCTACATGTACACAAGCTGTCTACATGTACACTAGCTGTCTACATGTACACTAGTTGTCTACATATACACAAGTCATCTACATATACACTAGCTGTCTACATATACACAAGCTGTCTACATGTACACAAGCCGTCTACATATACACAAGCCGTCTACATATACTCAAGCCGTCTACATATACACAAGCTGTCTACATATACTCAAGCCGTCTACATATACACAAGCTGTCTACATATACACAAGCCGTCTACATATACACTAGCTATCTACATATACACTAGCTATCTACATATACACAAGCCGTCTACATATACTCAAGCCGTCTACATATACACAAGCCGTCTACATGTACACAAGCTGTCTACATGTACACTAGCTGTCTACATATACACAAGTCATCTACATATACACTAGCTGTCTACATATACACAAGCTGTCTACATGTACACAAGCCGTCTACATATACACAAGCCGTCTACATATACATAAGCTGTCTACATGTACAGAAGCCGTCTACATATACACAAGCTGTCTACATGTACAGAAGCCGTCTACATATACACAAGCCGTCTACATATACACAAGCCGTCTACATGTACATTAGCTGTCTACTTGTACACTAGCTGTCTGCAGAAACACAAGCCGTTTACCTATACACTAGCTGTCTACATGTATATACATAGACAGATTTTTTTCTCCAGTCCTGCTGAAGGGTTTCAGCCCGAAACATTGACTGTACTTTTTTCCACAGATGCTTTCTGGCCTGCTGAGTTCTTCCAGCACTGAACTCAATATAGGACCACCTTAGGGGTTCCAGCTCTGGAGTTTGCTTTGGGTTTACCCCGAAAGCTTTCCCTGCCAGAGGGTATAGCCACAAGGCAGTGGAGGTTTGAAATCTTCCAGATGAGCTGGAAGCTCATCTTAGTAGCTAAACCACACATGAAGGGCAGGAGCTGGACTGGTTGCCAGAGACTATTTGAGGCACACACCATTGGGAGCATTTAATAGGCAGTGGGAGCTTATCCCCATTACCACCCCTGGCCATAACAACCTTAAGGAATCAATTTGAAGAGCCCATATAGAACCCACAATGAAACACTGAGCTGAGTTTGGCTGAACCTTGCCCTGAGCTTCTGGCTGCTGTGTTGGGAAGGGATTCACTCCAGGTTGATGTCCCATCCAGAACAGTGATGAAAAAGATGTGGCTCGTTTAACAAGGTGTTGCTGCCTGTATCACTCTGGCTTCACCTATCACCTTCTAGCTTGTACTCCTTTCCCCACCCCCACCTTCTTATTCTGGTACCTTACCTCTTCCTTTCCAGTCCTGATGAAGTCTCGGCCCAAAACGTCAAC